>NC_142932.1:125098707-125103707 GCF_046866305.1 Octopus bimaculoides | reverse complement strand
CTCTCCGTTTACAAGGCAGTGGTAGTATCATTGTGATGTGAGGGGAATTTGACTGTTTTTTTCTCGGAGGGATGTCTAGTGACCAGAAAGTAAGCAGAGGTAATGCGACTGATTTACCAAAAAAATGCTAACAGTCGTTTTGTATGAGTTAATCCAGGAAGTAATGTTACTTAAGCTCTTTGTGTTTTGTTAAATAAGGGCATCGACCTTTATGCAACCAGTTATGATATATATTTTTGGTTTGTACAACAATGAGAAGAAATCTGAATTCCTAGTTTATCACGTGATAAACTAAAACTATAGTATATTATTATACCTCGCTGGTCACGATACATTTGCGTCGTTTAATTAACTTTTGAAAGAGGCTGGAGACTAGGAGAGCAAGCCAACATTCCCCCTAGTCAGAATGCCGGTCCTTTGCCGGGTTAAACATTTAAAGCTGACTGGAATGTAATGTTTGTTCAAGGACACAGAGCGCCACTCTAGCTGGAAATCGAACCGACAATCGCTAGATCGTGAGTGCGACGTTCTAGTCACTGGCCACGCGCCTTCACAATTCAATTCATAATTTATAATATCTCAAAAGTGATTATTCGCATCGATAAAAAGTCTACATTAATCAGTTTTCAAATTTCGAAGACTTAGATGTTGAGATCAAATGTTCAGCCAATCAGCAGAAGCGTTACAAAATGTGACAACTCGATAAAACAATTGATCCATTGCAGTTGCCGTATTACGTGATTGAAGACTAAGATGTCTGCTACAGATAACATGTCCCCGGTGAAAGCTGTTGTGTGGTTAAATTTTGTTTAAATTATGCCGTTCTTTCGATGAAAAACAATTTTATTAAATTTTAAAACGACACTGGAAACCGATTCAAATTCTGTTGCAAACAGAATGAAACAAACTGTCACGGAAAACTCCGAAAAATCACGATGAATATACGATGTTTTATTTATAAACGTATGTTTGTTTACAAAAACAATTCCATAAGCATATTATGTTCTGGACCTGCTGCACTGGTTTGGCAGTGAGTCAACGATGGATTCTTTCAGTCATTAGACTGCGGTCATGCTGGGGCAAACCCTCGAGGAATTTTAGTCTAAAGAATCGAACCCAGTACTTAATTTCTTGTAGCCTGGCACTTATTTCATCGGTGTCTTTTGCCGAACCGCTTGGTTCCGGGTACGTAAACATAACGTAAACATATCAGTACCGGTTGTGAAGTGGGGGACAATCATAGACACAGACAGAAGCACAAAGACACAGAAACACAGACGCAAACGCAACGCACACACACACACACACACACACACACACACACACACACACTATCACGCACACAGAAAATCACACACACACACACACATCGCATATATATCTAATAGCTACGGCGCGCCTCTTTCAGTTTCCGTCTAACAAATCCACTCAAAAGGCTTTGGTCAGCTCGAGACTATAGTAGAAGACACTTGCCACTCAGTGGGACTGAACTGGGAACCATGTGGTTGGGATGCAAGCTTCTTACCATACAGCTACACCATGTACATTTGAGCCAAAACTATGAAGGTAAGCTTGTGCATAAGAATGTTTCGGTTGTGTTATATAATATGAACTAAAACGTCAATAAAATCAACTAAAAAATGAAAAGGAATTTCACTATTTTGTGATTTGACAGGTCAGGTTAGTTTTTCTTAGGAAAAACAAACCCAGGATCTTAATTATTAAAAAATATATACGATAATTAATAGTCTGAATTTCCGGTGTATTGCATTCCGGTGTATTGCATCTCGTCCTCTTGACAGGCTCAGAGTGATTTTCTTTTTTGATACTATTTCGTTTATACTTTAAGACGGCGAGTGGGCAGAATCGTTAGTACTCCGAAAAAAGGCTTAGCAGCATTTCGTCCGCCTTTACGTTCTGAGTTCAAATTCTGCTGAGGTTGACTCAGCTTTTATCAGTTCGAGGTCTACGGAACATGTACTAGTTTAGCAATGGGGTCGATGAAATTAACTTATGCTCTCCTCAAAATTGCCGGCCTTGTGCCAAAATTTGAAAGCAACATTTCTTTCATGCTGCCACGTGTACGAGGTGGCAGCCATCATTAGTATCGATTGTAGCATGAATAATCTGTTTAATGTTGTGACTGCTGACGCGTTACATTTATCTTCGAGTGATGTAAAGGGAGACTTACTGCGAGCGGATGACGTTAGGGTCAGTGGCATTTCATCTGTTGGTAAAGAAAGACTAGGACCAGAAATCAAAGCCTTCTTCAATTCAGTCAAAGCACAGAGTCTTGAAACATTCCAGGAGACGAAAAGGAAGAGAATCACAAAAGGTGAAGGGAAAAAAAAACTGAAATTGTGAAAGCAGGTTGAATAGGAATCTGCTTGCAGGGTTGGCTTTTCATTGCTAAAGTGCGAAACATTGACATTCAACACCTCATTAATTATTGTCTTGAACCATAACCATTAATTTCTGCTATATAACAAGGTGATCTAAATTAGGACAACATGGCGTCACTGATACACAAGCTAGAGTCAGCATTACAAGAGAAAGTTGACTTATTATCCGCAACAAGTATTAGATTCATAGAAGAGATAATCAAGCTACTACAGCTACAGTCGCCCTTTGTATCTACGACCTTCTACCTTATAGCAGAGATGCTTTCACGGGAAGTATTGGAGATATAGCTGACCGACAAGGAGCTAACTATACCAGTCTCGTGCCTAGACATAAGCATCGAGAAACAATTCGTTATGCTGTCACTGTAAAAGCAATCAAAATCAAACCAGACAACACAATCCAGAAACGATTTAACTCAGTAAAAATGACGATGAAGAGTTGTAAGTCGAGAATCTATTATACACTAATTATTATCCAGGTGGTTTTCACTGCTGCTTTGGGACAAATATAAAAATTAGTCCTGTGTCGAAATGAAATGGGATTTTATCGGAATTTCCTGGCCTTGGAGATCTCCAAAATGACTTGGGGAGTTTTCTACCAGCTCCAGATAATATTTTGAAACTGGTTAAATCGAGTTGCCAGGAAGGCAATTGTAAGCATTGACCGAAATTGGAAGCCGAAATTGAGCCGAAATTGAACCGAAATTGGAAATTGCAAACATGAGCCGAAATTGGAAGATATCGCCATAAGCTTCATACTATATTTAAAATCGGAATGCAATAAACAAGAGGACTATTTAGGTGTTCAGTTCTCTAAAAAATTGCAGTCGAACCTACTGCATTTGATAACGAGGGACGGGAGTGTGATGGTGAGCGTTTATAATCATGTTTATTTACCCTCTTAAATACATTGTCTTACAGTATTAAATTCAAGAACTAAACTAAACACACAACCAGAAATAAAATTTATCAACTAAGTCACCCACTTGTCGATCTTGTTGAACTTTGCTCCACATAAAAATGAACAATGCTTTTTTTAACAACAACAACAATTACTACTACTACTACTACTACTACTACTACTACTACTACTACTACTACTACTACTACTACTACTACTACTACTACCACTCCGTCGTTGTGCATTCGTAATTTTCATGTTACACTGATGAAAGTGAATAAAACTTAAAACAATAAATTGTCAAGGCTTTTATTTTCTGGTGGTGTAAGCGGCCATAAATATTTCTCATTTCTTGAGAATGGAGGGACATCGTCGGAGAATTTTTTGCTTTTAGTTTTATTTTTGAATATCTTTTAACTTTTATCTTTTGCTTGTTTCAGCCATGAGACTGAGGACAAGCTGGAGCACCGCCTTGAATAATTTTTAGTCGAATGAATTGTCTCCAGCGCTTCTCTTCTTTTTGTTTTGTTTGCTTTTAAACCTCGTGTCTCTTTTGCCGAACAAAGTTACGGGGACGTGAACAGACCAACATCGGTTGTCAAGCAGCAGTGGTGGTGGACAGACAAACATACGCGCACACACACACAGTCACACACATCCCGAAAGGATGAAAGGCAAAGTCGACCTCGGCGGAATTTGAACTCAGAACATAAAGACAGACGAAATACCGCTGAGCATTTCGCCCGACGCGCTAACCACTCTGCCAGCTCGCCGCCTTGCATCAACTGCACATTAAAATAAAATTGTACAAAGCTGTGTACAAGCTGTCTTTAGATGTATTTAAATTTTCATCAGGTGTGTCTATGGAATCAGTCTTTACTAATAATCTACGTTGACATCACACCTGTTGCATGGATCTGTGAAACAAGCATGGAAATGACAAAGATATTACAGTAAAGACGACATTATATCACTAAGTGAAAAACATGTTTAGATTTCAAAATGGCGATTCGAGTTTGTCTTTGTTACCCCTTCTCTTCCTATTACGCTATCTATCGTCCAGCTTCTACCGGTTTTTGTCATTAGATTGCGGCCACGCTGGGGAGTTACCTTTAATTTTAGTCCAACGAATCGACCCCAATACTTATTTTGTTAAAGCCTGGCACTTATTTATCCTATCAGTATCGTGTGCCGCACCGCTATATACATACATACAAAAAATACACTGTTGTTGATGTGAAATTCCAATGAAGAAGTCATGGATCTAGGTTAGAAACCGCTTCCTTCTCTATTAACAAAAAAATCTTGAAATAAACTGATTGATGACATACACACACACACACACACACACACACACACACACACACACACACACACACACACACACACACACACACACACACACACACATATATATATTATAGATAAATGGGAATTTATGTATTTCTGTGTGTTATCATCTTGTTGCCTACACCACCCAAACAATCTTCATGAAACTTTGCATACATGTTAAACTAACATCCAATTCAGTTATAGGCTAATTAGATTTCAATAAAAATCGATAATGGGCCTCCTACGAGGGTTGGGCTACAATATGATAAAATGAGAATCGTGCAAAGAGTGTTAGGTTGAGGAAAATGTGGTGGCATAATGAAGGTGGCTGATATCAGGGAAGAGGAGGAGACAAGAAGAGAAAG
>NC_142932.1:125071207-125091207 GCF_046866305.1 Octopus bimaculoides | reverse complement strand
ATCATATCTGATTATAGATGAAGAAAAGAGAGAACGAATTACCGAGTTGTTCTCTCTACCCTCATTTCATTGTTTGTTGAATCATTCAATTTGTCTACATTTATTTCTTACTTTTTCCGTTTTCCCTTTCATTAACACTAACCCAAAATATTCTGTTTAAAGAAATGTAAACATCAAGCAAACTTATTTGTTTCCAATACTTGAAAGCTCTCCATACACTTCCTGCATTACAAAGTGCCCGCAAAAAATGGGTTGCGCCGAACAAATCATGTCGGAGGCGCGGCTGTGTCGTGAGAAGCTTGTTTCCTGCCACATAGTTCCAGGTTCGGTCCCAAAGCCTGTCTCTTTTTATTTGTTCTACTCTAGCCTCGGGCCAACCAATGCATTGTGAGTGGATTTGGTACAGGGGAACTAAAAAAAGCACATCCTATACGTGTGTGTGTGTGTGTGTGTGTGTGTGTTTCCTCTTCCACCGCTTGACAACCGGTGTTGATATGTTTACGTGACCGCAACCGAGCGGTTCCGCAAAAGACCGATGGAACAAGTGACAGGCTTAAAAAGATAAATTAAGCACTGGCGTCGATTCATACGATTAAAATCCTTTATGGCCGTGTCCCAGCATGGCCACTGTCTGATGACCGAAGCAGATAACAGATAAAAGGTCTCCAAGCTATTGCGGGGGCTCTACGCGATTACTTGACTTACTAGAAATAGCAGCTAAATCTTCTTCACTTAAACCACACAGCGCTATCTGTGAAAAGGAAAGATGTGATAATGAAGTCTGACATAATCTAGATCACAATTGATCATCGGCCGACTCGACAGCACCATGCTGGTTTTGACCAATTTCAAGATTCGGTTCTTCCATGTCGGCGTTTTATCATGCTTCCGCTATTTGTTGAGGTCAGATCTTTGTAGTGTAATATTCATTAATCAATGCTATCAAAGCCTATATGTCACACTCTCTCCGACTACAAGGCCAGGCAAGACGGCATGACATTGCTCTTTATTTATCACGCCATTGCGTTCTTCATCTGATTTTATTCCGAAGCACTGTTAAGTACTGAACTGCCTCTAGCATTATTATTGGGTTTCCTTTTAGTAAGTGGGTGTTATTTATCTTTGGGAAGAGAGTACCTAACCCTGGAGAAAAGGACGTTGCGATTGATTCCTTTGGCTCCTTCACGAAGCACGACATAGTTTCTTTCACAGAGACAGAGATGGGGGAGAAAATGAGAGACAGAGAGGAAGGGAGCGAGCGAGAGAGAGAGAGAATGAGAGAAGGAGGAGAGAGAGAGAGAGAGAGAGAGAGAGAGAGAGAGAGAGAGAGAGAGAGAGAGAGAGAGAGAATCGATTCCAGTAATTGAAAAGTACTTTGTCGATATCCCTGTTGAATAAAAGCGAAACATGGCCTCGGCAAAATCTGAACTCTGAGCGCAGGGAACTGGAGACCTAAATGGTAAGGACTTGTAACCGGTGCCTCCATCAGTTCGTTACTTAATCGATAATTGCAACATTTCTCGAGCATGATCTGTTATTTATTGCTGTTCGGAATCAATGAATCAACTTTCAGGATATACATACATACATACATACATACATATATATATATACATATATGTAAGTGTGTGTGTTTGTGTATATATATATATATATATATATATATATATATATATATATATATATATATATATATATATATATATATATATATATATACACAAACACACACGCACATACACATACATTCTTATTTATGAACTTTGAGCTGAGCATAGTGTATTGCAACTGATAACGTTTTTAATCGTATATGATTGGGTGCCACTTATCGCATGGAAACAGAATTTATTGTCTGTCAGGTCATTGCAGTCTTATTAGAATTAGGTTAAACCCGCTAAATGCGATGTAGCTAATCATTATCAAAATATCTTCACATTACAGTTTTATGAAGTTTCGAATATTGTTGTTGATAGGAACTGTTTCAGTAAGAATTTAATTCTTAAATTATGTTTATAATTATAAATAACACAATTTATGTTTAATGTAGTACTCGTGTTGAACTTGGCGGCTTGTCTTACGATGGGTTCCTGTCCCCTAGACTGCAACCAATGAACACAATTGAGGAAATATCAGATGGAGTTACATCAGGAACCAGCTCTAAGGTCCAGTAATCCTTTAACTAATATTGTCCATTCGACTCAGGACGTCCTTGCAATTCCTCAGCAGTGCCTGGTTCTCTAGTTTACCCTCTTTGTCAACTAGTATTTTTCTCACATTTGAATCATCAGTAACTCTACAATAACCTTCATCCGTGGGATTCATTAATGCCGCCGTTGCTGTGGAGCTACTATCAATGAGACCGGGCATACATACATACATACATACATACATGCATATATTTATAATAAACAAAACAGCATATATCAGGATTGAAGTAAATTCAAATAAAACATAGCCTTATTGTCGTATTTAATGGTAATATAATCACATTCACTGTATACTATAAATGTACGAAAAAGTGATTAGAGTCTCCTGACAGACTGTTTCATCATTTACTGACAGTTACTGACAGAAGACGTACCCGAGTGTCTTCCTCAACTACTAACGTCGGTCAACTGCTACATAAGGCAGCCATAAATTAAACTAGTACATTAGTGCACAGCTTCATTCAATTTTTTTATATTTTCGAAGATTAGAAATTCATCTACGCACAGCACTACGTAACTCAGAAGAACTGAGATAAATACTAGAAAGCCCCACTGAGCGGTTAATGAAAGCACACCATTTCTATACTTATTCATACGCGGGATAGTGTAGGGTTTCTTATTTGCCTACCGTTTCAGAGTTGGTCGCTCGTCAGAGGGGACATGCTTGGCTTGCTTTTACAATCAAACCACAGGTTAGACGCTATATAAATATACGTATGTATGTATGTACGTATATATATGTACATATGTATGTATGTATATATATATATATATATATATATATATATATATATATATATATATATATATATATATACACACATACAAACACACAGACACAGACACAGACACACACATATATATGTATATACAATCAACACACGCACGCAGACACATGCAAACACGAATATATATACATATATAGACAAATAGATTTATGTTCATAAGCATAGCTATTTAACTATCAATCTAATTGTCTCGCTCTGTCTCTCTCCACCTCTCTCTCTCTCTCTCTCTCTCTCTCTCCCTTTCTCTCTATGTATATATATACATACACACACACACACACACACACACACACATATATATATATATATATATATATATGTATATGTATATACACATGATTGTGTATATATTTGTAAGTCTTGCCTCAGATATATATACACATACAATTACATTTTGTTAAAGAAAATCAATTTTCCACAACCTATATCAATGGGTCATCGTTTGATTGCATTGCCAAATGAGGTGCCAAGACGTCCTCCTCCTCTTCCTCCTACACTTCCTCCTTCCTGAGGCTGACTACGGCGATGATAATGATGGTCATCATCATCACCATCTTCATCATTAGCAGCAATATCATGATTATCATGAATGTCATAATCACGGTCATGTTCGCCATTGTTAGCATCCGTTCCATTTCATGATTATTATAATCATCACTTCACTTCTATCTACCAGCAGCAGCAGTAGCAGCAGTAGTAGTAGTAGCAGAAGCAGCAGCAGCAGCAGCAGCGACATCATCAGAAGTCTGTAAGCAACGCACCACATGGGAATGGCCTATATTTATAAATGATAATGAATAAGTCAGTTTGGCATTAGTTTTCCAATAACGATATCGTCCAACCGTTTAGTGCGTCTATAATCACCCGTTTTCCCCCGCGCCAAATACAGCCCCTTCTCTCCCCTCTTACTCTTCTTTCTAAATCACCTCGACCACCTTCTAAACGGCTCTCAACACCGTATTTGATTCAACGATAATTATATTAATTAAATCTGTCTGGATGACATACGGTTATTTTGTCTGTCAGATATTTATCTCGAATTAACACACACACACACACACAGAAACACACACAGACATATATATACAACATTATGTTGTTTCAGAAGGGAATTGTTTGAGATTCAGACTTCATGCTGTGACGGATTTCTCCTTATAAGGGAATCAGTTAAAAGGTGATAGGTAAGAACAGAGAGAAACTGTTAACGTTTATTTTCAAATCAAGTTAAAAGATAAGACAAAAATATATGCATTAAAAAAAATGATTATGCCACATATTAGAGAGATTGGATTGCGATATTTGAAATGAAATCATTAGATTAAGCACATTACGATTATCACGTCTGGTGATTATTACCTTTTGTTAATCTTAAAATTGAATTTTTAAAAGCATCTGAAAATTTCAAAATGTGGCTCCGTAAACACCAATAGTTTCAATCTCATGGTTCCAACACGGTATTGAAGATACTTTTACAGTAATCGTGACGGTACTGAAATAGATTGGAGAATCAAGACGAGAGATAATTGATTCACTGAGTTAAATAAATGGCTTTTCGTATTTAGAAAAAAACAAACGAGGACCGGTTAACCGCATTTCCTATGAGAAGCTGGAGGAAGGTCTTGTAATGACATACATGATAATCAAAACCTCATTGCTGCAATCGGGAATCAAAGTTGGGTCGAACATTCTGAGAGTTCACTGCTAATGTCAATTAATCCCTTACAGCAGGGCCACGGCAGAGTCGTTACAGTGCCGGACAAAATGCTTAGCGGCATTTCGTCCGTCTTTACCTTCTGACTTCAAATTCTGCCAGTTGCTGCCTTACAAGCACACATATGCTGGCTTCAAATTTTGGCACAAGGCCAGCAGTTTGGGGGAGGGGGCTAAGTCGATTACAACGACTCCACTTTTCATCTGATTTTATCGACTCCGAAAGGATGAAAGCTAAAGTCGACTTTGGGGTAATTCGAACTCAGAATGCAAAGATGGATGAAAAGACGTTAAGTATTTTTCCCGGTGTGCTAACCATTCTCCCAACTTCAAGCACACATATATCTATTTCTTTATTGCCCCCAAGGGAAGGGGGATAAACATAGAGGGGACAAACAAGGACAGACTCCAGTGTGTAACTGGTATTTATTTCATCGACCCCGAAAGGATAAAAGGCAAAGTCGACCTCGGCGGAATTTGAACTCAGAACGTAATGGCAGACGAAATACCGCTAAGCTTTTCGCCCGGCGTGCTATCGTTTCTTATTTCTTTATTGCCCACAAGGGGATAAACATAGAGGGGACAATCAAGGACAGACAAAGGGGTTAAGTCGATTACATCGACCCCAGTGCGTAACTGGTACTTAATTTATCGACCCCGAAAGGATGAAAGGCAAAGTCGACCTCAGCGGAATTTGAACTCAGAACGTAACGGCAGACGAAATACCGTTAAGCATTTCGCCCGGTGTGCTAACGTTTCTTATTTCTTTATTGCCCACAAGGCAATAAAGAGAAAATAAGAAAAAAAGACAAAAAGAAAAAGAGAAGGGCTGCTCAATTTGATGAAATCTGTACCTCAAGATTGTGATGAGTTTTATTTCTATACTAATTCTAGCTTTAAAAGTCTGATTTGACTTTACCAAACTTATTCAGAAATACGATAGTAAACGTATAGCTTAGATTGAGGACCAAAACTAGATCATTATACGTATAAGCTCATAAAGATCGAATAACTTTCTCATGTTTATCTGCAAAGCAATACAAAGCGCTTTTCAAATATTTAAGTCAATGTATCTGTGTTTTTGTCATTTATGTAACATTTTGGCAACATCTTGAAGGCTATCTCGTGACAATCCTCCCAACCATAATTTCCTGTCACTCCTACCTGAATACGTTTAATCAATCTCACATAGAAAATACAATTTTCATGTCAGTTCAGAGTTTAAAACAACATGAATAAACAGGTGTAGTTTTACAGTCTAAAAACATTAAACATTTCCTGGGATAAAATCTGACATGTGCGATAAGAAAAGGATACATGTCGTGAATGAATTCTTTATAAGTAAAACTGTAAGACGTAATAAGACAACTTCTTAGTTTGAAATTTAACCCAGCTAATTAACTGGAGAAGAAAAAATGTTATTAAATGATCGGTATTTCAGGTAACATCAGAAAAGTTAATTGTAATATATAAATGCGATAATAAGGAAATGATATTAGAGAAAGGCTAAAATCATGCTCTGTCGTTAAACAAATACTTAAGACAATTCTCAAAATGATTTCATCTTATTCTGATCTCAACAGCGATATATATTTATCATGTTCTTGTCGAAATAATTTAGAATGAATGACCCACTATTTGCATATTAAAACATGATGTACAAACTAGAATCTTTTAGAGAATAAATAATACATGCTTAAAGACTCAATCTAGAAAGGAATTGAGTTACAGAAATACTGTACTTTAAAAGTCCAAGAGAAAAAAAAAGAAGATACAAGGAAGAGATGGAGTGTGGTATTATGGGACGTACCGAAAGAATGTAGAAACAGAAAAAAAGATAATCAAGTTTCATTCAATAGTAAGAGTGAAGGTGCTTTCATACGTCTACGCAGAGGGTATGAGGGTAATAGTGATCGAAGAGGAAAACTACAGAAAGTTGAGAGATGTGTGGAGATAACATTGACCCTCCAGGAGTGGAAGTATAATTTAAAGAGTTGCCACCAGTGGTGGATTTTAGAGATATTGAACCACTAGTGAAGTTCTACTAAAGATAAAAAAGGAGTATGAAATTAAAGGAAGAAAAAAGAAAAATTGTAGATAATACATATAACGGTTCAAATGGTACTGCATGGAAGTGGGACACATGCGTCGATTTTCATTCTTTCATTTTTATATAACTTTCATCTCATTTACATTCGTTTTATGTTCTTTGTCCCCACTGTGGTCTTGTCTGTGCTTGTCCCCATCTGTATTTAGAGCGTTAGGCCTAATAATGAAATATACAGAAATACTGTACTTTTTTACTGTCTCCAGGAGAATTTCTTTGGTAATAGAGAGTTACGAGGATAACTTAGCAGCCGCGTGTATTTAGACCAGATACAGCAAATGTTTTCTCAGATAGTCTCTTTGTCGGGATTTGATTGATTACCTGAGCGATATTGTGCTACCTGATTGACTAAGCACCAAAGACCAATATAAGTTATTTTTATAAGTCATCAGTTTCTCTAAAATTTTCATACAAATTTCACTTAGTACCGCTAACATCTAAAACAGACAAATGCTAAATGAGACAGAATAGAAAATTGGCTGATAAAATCTTGTACAAAATTAAAGTCTGTTTGATTAATGTCCTTGAGCTGGAATTGAAACCGAATCAGAAATAGTTGATGATACTTTAGCTCCGGTCGCTTAACTCCTATTTAACTCTTGTTTGTCCTTATTTTCAGTTGACTGAAGATGAATGGTCGACTACTAACATTTAGTTACATTCCTTAGATCCTTGGTTCAAATCATATCCAGTCCAATTGCAGTTCAGTCCCTACCTCCGATATCGATAAATCCCCTATTAGTGATAGAGAAGTGTGGATCTCATTCACAAAATATTTATAATTTCGAGCATACGAAGGAAACATGTGCGTGATCGATCGATCTCTGAGAAATAACTGTCAAATCTTCATCACATTGCTTTGTGCAGTTTTAAAAAGGAAGAAAGAACACACTGGATAATGTAGGCTTGGATATACAAAAAGAACGGGATTTCCACAACGGGAGCATATTTCTGATCGATCAGAACAGACGAGAAATTCGATAGAAAATGCATTTATGAACTGCAGTGCCTATACTACAAAGGTTTCGTGGTGTATTAAAAATATGCTGCCAATATATTATTTTCAGCCGAGAAGTGATATATTCGGACAACTTTCTCAACTGTAGTTCGTAACCTTTTCATCATCAAAGATTGCTATTATTTACATGAATTTTCTTTTGGACTTCAGGATTTACAAAGCTCTCTTTATGTAATAAAGCTATGTTATTGACTTACAAAGTCATTATTCTATTTCCACCACTCAATGAAAAGATAGACGCAGCTGCATAATTACGTATGCATAATTTTAGACAACGCTCACCATCCGTAAGAACTAAGTCAGTGGATATGAAAGGGTCTGCGGAGCCAGGAAGGGATACGGTTGTTCTACAATGTAAAACCAATTCAAAATATGTCACGAGCCAAAGAAGGAATCTCTACTTGATGACTAGACCTACAAGAAACAGCGGACAAATCACCTTTGAATCGTACTGTACACTCCTGAAGAAAATAAAAAAAACAAAACACGGGAACATTACAAAATATGTGGTAGATATACAATGGCTGCCAAAAAACATTGAGCTTGCCAATGGAAATATTTTAGATGAGAGTTTCGGCAGATTAGACCTGCTACAGTGGTACAAACCGAAGTAAAGCACTCTCTAAATGGTTGCGTTACTGGATCTTTTTCCCTTTGAACGGCACATTGAGGTTTTAGTGTTGTTCAGAAAATACAAACTTTTCTCAACAGCACTACGAGTAAAAGATGTTTTATATGACACATTCTACCAGTGTCCCAAGTTTGAAAGTGTTTAGTCACAAAAAGTTAACTTCTCGATGTGCCTCGTTAAGATCTGCGTTACTTATAAGGGTAGCAGCCAAATTTTCCTTGATCATGTTCTACCGACTTAACAAAGACAATATGGTATATTTTCGGTAGTCGGTCGGCACTCTGTTGGTTACGACCATGAGTGCTCCAGTTGATGCGACCAACGGAACAGCCTGCTCGTTAAATTAACGTACAAGTGGCTGAGTATTCCACAGACTTGTGTAATCTTAAGATAGACCTCATGGGGATTCAGAATGACACAGAATGTGACAAGGCTGCCCCTCTGAAATACAGGTAGAACTCATTCTTGTCAGCTGAGTGGACTGGAGCAACGTGAAATATAGTGTCCAGTTCAGGGATGCAAACACGCCACCATGAATCGAACTCAAGAATATCTGATTGTGAGCTGAAAACCTTAACCGCTAAACCACACGCCTTTTTCGAAATACAGTCTATCTGAGAAGAAGGTATTTATGGATGGAGTAAAGGTCGAGGCTGGAGCTACTTGATAAGGACTAAACAGCACCATGCAGCAATAGAAAGCTCAGATTGGCCAATAATGTTCGAAATAGACGGAGTAGAAAAAAATATTCATTTCTCCTCTAGGCAAACGGCCTTGAAAATATTGGGAGAAGGCGACAAGTCGATTATATTGGCCCCAGTGCGTAACTGGTACTTATTTCATCGACCCCACTCCCAAAAGAATAAAAGGTAAAGTCTACCTCGGCGGAATTTGAACTCAGAACGCAGCGGCAGACGAAATACTGTTATGCATTTTCCCAGGAGTGCTAACGATTCTGCCAGCTCGCTGCTTTCTTTGAGTAGAAAAATGATAGAAAAAGGAATAAGATGCTTACAGTTGCAGGGTCTTATATCATAAATCTAGTTGGTCACAGCTGACCCCGGGCTAAGCGTCCACAACACCTTTTTTTGCCTTACACTTTCCAAACATGAAAGTAGTTATAGATACGTTTGCTTTTAATTTCTTTTTATCTTTACATCAAACAACCCACCCTTATCCGGTATCCAGGTACGTCAATAGTCAAACACACCTTCCATTTGTTCTTTCAGATCTCTGTAAATATTTCATGCCAATCGATTTATCAAATAATCCTCTTTCAATATGTTTACTTCTTCTCTTCTTGTTTTCTATGTTTTCTTTCGCCTGTTTCTTTCCTGTCTTCATCCTCTCATTATTTTCCTTCCCTCGTCTTAACATTAGTCGTTTTACTTGTTGGACTTTTCAGTTCTTTAGCCTTCCTCTCATTGTCTGCTTCCTGTCGCTTAATTGCAAGATGAGGGACAGCAACGAAATCATAGTTTCTGGTTGATTCATCAACGAGAAACGCAAATCATAGACAGAAAGTAAATCAACTCGACTGCAAATTGCATTTGATTGGAAGTATGTGGCAAAAAGAAAAAAAATGAAAATTGAGAGATACAGTTAGAAAGAAAGAAAGAAAGAGTGAAGGAGAGAGTGAGAGAAAAGAGAAAGTGAATGAGTAAAAATGTAGATACATACACATGCGCGCGCTCGCACACACACAAATTTTATATATAAATATCATACGTATATACATCATACGTACACACATTCACACACACACACACACACACACACACACACACACACACACACACATATATACATCGAGAGAAAGGGAGTTGAAGAGAAAGAATAGATAATAACACCACACACATACACGCACACACACGCGCACACACACGCACTACCAACAAATAAATCTCTTGGGAGACTGTACTGAAGAAACCGGTACAGTCCAAGACATTATACCGTAATTATAGTTAAACACTGAGCTTCTGCAAAGTTTGGCACTTTTTCCTCTCGATGGCACTTGGGATTCAAATTGGCGAACTTTGATATTTTTGTCATTTTATATTTTGTATTCCTTTACTCATACCAATCTGCTTTTCTCTTCAAATAACTTATTCTCTACCTTGCTACGTAGATGAATATACACAGAGGCGACTAAGTAACAGCTATGCACCTCCAGCCTCATACACACGACATGTATCTGTGTCAATGTCTGCAAAAGTCTGTTTCATGTGTCTCTTGGAACTTTGATAATCTTATTGCCATTATTAACCTCCTTCTTCTTCTTCTTCTTCTTCTTCTTCTTCTTCTTCTTCTTCTTCTTCTTCTTCTTCTTCTTCTTCTTCTTCTTCTTCTTCTTCTTCTTCTTCTTCCTTCTCGTTACACACACTCTCTCTCTCATGAATGTTTAGTATCATCGCAACTGTCTGACGAACAGTCACGTGAAACGCTCAGTGACAGTTTGTGAAATATTTTGTCTTCAATAATAATTTTAAAAAAATACGGTGAGGTGACATTACTCACCAATGATGTTATTGGAATTCACTTCCGCCTCCCTTTTTCGGCAAAACGAACTACAATGATGTCATTGGTGAGTAGTGTTCCTTAACCGTTACATCTGTTTAACCTCTCCCTCTCTGATGAGGGCATACTCGGATTATGGAATCCTCGCTCGACACGATGTTCCAATAGCTGAGATATTCTAGAAGCAGCTGAAAAGGACATTACTAAATGCTGTTGATGATAAATCTCCTCAAACAATAAATATACCGGTGATGTACTTGCATAGCAAGTGACCCGATCTGAGATCGTGTGTTGGATTGCAACGTGTAAAGTGTTTATAAGCCATTTAAAAACACACAAAAACCATTCGATTCACTTCAACATTTAAATTTAATTTGCCAAAATATTTTCGTCGCTTTGAGACTGCGACCTGTTCACTGACAAAATTCTGTGCTGGGCTGAAATGTGTATTGTGGCGTGTATATGTACACCTGGAGCGTACATTTACACCTGGTACGTACATGTACACTTGGTACGTACACCCCACAACTCCCAACTCAAATACAGAGTCCGGGGCACATTTTTAGAGAGCGAAGAAGGGGCTGAAAGAGCAAAGACCAACACCGAAGACGACGATTTGGCAGGCCTCAACATCGAACTACTTCTGCATATCAGATGGCGGAGAGCATGGTTGACGTCACATTGCTGAGCGTGTGGGCTGGAGCGCTAACGATTGGCTGTGCTAATCACAGAGATATGATGATGACAATGGTGATGATGATGAAGATTATGATGACGGCCACGACGATGACG
Source organism: Octopus bimaculoides (assembly GCF_046866305.1). NCBI lineage: Eukaryota > Metazoa > Mollusca > Cephalopoda > Octopoda > Octopodidae > Octopus > Octopus bimaculoides. The sequence continues at coordinate 125,079,437 of NC_142932.1, read as the reverse complement.
ACGATGACGATAACGATGACGGGGGTAAGATATCTGCGTGTTTCAGGTTATGTCCAGTCTAACTCCGTTTCAACGATTTCATGAATTTGACAATGTCATTTCATTTGTTTTGTGTTTAACTTTCAAAGTGTTGTGGTTCCTCCAAACTTATCCAGTATTACATGAGGTTAAGCAACAACAACAACAGCAACAACAGCAGCAGCAGCAACAGCAGCATATGTAACAACAATAATGATAGAGTCAATAGTAACAACATTTGTATAAGAACGAAATCACCGTACGAACATCACTAATGAAACATGAAGTGCAGCAGCTGGGAAATGGCAACAACGACAACAACAACGACGCCGGCGGGATACGAGCAAGGCCGTCGAAGTGGTTTGCCACAGCGAACGCTAACCTTTGTTCGTGTTATAACGTGTTTAATGCTGGAAATTTAGTGTTTTATTTGCAAAGGTCCTGACGCCAACGTGTGTGTATGTAGGTAACTGTATTGCATGAAATACATATTTCGTAAATACGTGTCAGGGTATAAAGCCTCGACCAGGCTGTCGGATGTCATTATACAACGCAGGTAACCAATGTGCTTCCACGCATTGTTTTAGGGCAGTGGTTCCCAACCTTTTAACTACCAAAGGATCGCTTTTTATGTGAGTTTTCCCACGGACCCCCAGGATATTGAAAGGTCTGTCAGCTTAACAGGTCCCCCCCCCAGTGTCACCTTTGTGGACCACCAGGGGATTCGCAGACCACAGATTGGAAACCGCTGTTGTAGGGTTTGAATGATGCCAGTCCGCTGCCTGGGGATGGGGGGGCAGGCCAACTCCCCCCGCTACACAGAAAGCCACTAAGTAGTAGGGTTACTAATTTTAAGCTAAGAGGATTGGGCAAACATGAAATCGATCTGGGAATCGAAACCATGATCAAGTGAGTACAACAACCCTAACAACTAGGCCACGCGCCTTTACACCCCCACACGCACCCCACACGTGTGTGTGTGTTTAAATAAAGGTGCTGCCTTATTTATTACGGATGATGAACGGCTCATGATCCTGGGGCCATAGATGATACGAGTGAGAAGTCTAATCTGGGTCTTGTACTAGCATGCATATATAAATATTGTATAAAGGATCGTGGGAATGAAATGAGCAGCGGAAAAGTACACACGATCCTTTATACAATGTAATCTACACAATACTTCATAGTAAATATATATTTATGTATGTGTGTGTGTGTATGTGTGTGTGTGTGTATGTGTGTGTGTGTGTGTGTGTGTGTGTGTGTGTGTGTTTGTATGCAGGAATGTGTGTCCTTCCTGTGCGGTTAGACCTTGTCTCGCCGCTGAAGGAAGGAAAGGGCTATCGATGGCAGAAAGTGGCAAGAGGCTTTCATCCAATGCTCACCTGAGTGGAACAGTATTTAATATTTACATGCATCAGTTCACTTGCTGTTGGCGAACATGGCCTTAAGTCTTATCTCTCAATATACTTAACACTTAGTCATTTGCGCGCACACACACACACATGAATGTAGACGGTGATTATACAAGTGTATAAGATATGGCTATAGCTTCGAATAGCAAAGCGACTGCCAATGCTTGTCTTATAAGAGCTACGCATGCATGACATCTGCCACCAAAACCGTCAGATTTAACCTCGTCTCGCAATCTCAGGTCGTTAGATTTTCAGTTGATGACTCTGCATTTCTATACTGAATGGCTGAGCGGATAAAGAACTATTGTTGTATTTGTTTCTTCTGCCCATGCGAAGACTGTGCTACTTCGAGTCATTTCCGTAGTGACATACATGTGTGTGTATATAAATATATATATATATACATACACTTGTCATTCACATGTATATACATAGTATAGTATAGTATAGTATTCTATATATATATATATATATATATATACATTATTTAAAAGCAGCAGAAATATAAAAAAAGCTATTACTCAGAGTTTCACGTAACCGTACGTCGGACGGTATTTGAGTACTCTTTTTTCCACCTTGTTTAATATTTATGTACTTACTCCAGTATATGTATATATATATATATATATATATATATATATATATATATATATATATATATATATATATGTGTGTGTGTGTGTGTGTGTGTGTGTGTGTGTGTGTGTGTGTGTGTGTGTGTGTGTGTGTGCATGTGTGTGTGTGTGTGTGTGCATTCTTTTATTTGGCTCAGTTATTTGACTGCGGCCATGCTGGAGGACCGCCTTTAGTCGTGCAGATCCACCCAAGGATTTATTCTTTGTAAGCCTCGCACTTATTCTATCGTTCTCTTTTGTCGAATCGCTAGATCACGGGGACGTAAACACACCAGCATCTGTTGTCAAGCGATGGTGGTAGTACAGACACAGACACACAAACACACACACACACATATATATATGACGGGTTCCTTTCAGTTTCGTTCTACCAAGTTCGCTCAAAAGGCTTTGGTTGGCCCTAAGCTATAGTAGAAGATACTTGCCCAAGGCGCCGCGCAGTGAGACTGAACCCGAAACCATGTGGCTACGGGTGGCACCTTGGGGAAGTATCTTCTAATATAGCTTCAGGCCGACCAAAGTCTTGTAAGTGGATTTGGAAGACGGAAACTGAAAGAAGCCCGTCGTATATATATGTATATTTATATTCTTTTACTTGTTTCAGTCATTTGATTTGAAGAGTTCGAGGGAAGACATTCGTTGAAAGCGACCGGGTCTGTGGAACGCGAAGAACGGGATTCCTTACGACAACAACGCACCATGGCACCGACCACTCCTCACTCATGAGTTTCTCGCCAGAAACAACATGGTATCGATTCCACACCCACCCTATTCTCTAGATTTAGCACGTGCAGGCTTCCATATCTTTCCCAAGATGATAATGCAGTTCAAAGATGGCCGTTTTAACAACGTCGTCTGGAGACAGAGCGAATCGTAGAAGGTCCTCGGCCTCCTTACAGAAAACAACTTCCAAGCCGGATTCTAAAATAGGTGACTATTTCGCAGGACATGATGTTAAATAATTCATTTTGTATTAATCATATATACATGTATAAATGTGGGTGTATATATATATATATATATATAAATGTGTGTGTGTGCGTATACATACATACATACATACATACATACATACATACATACATACATATATATATATATATATATATATATATATATATATACATATATATACATATATATACATATATATGTATACATATATATACATATATACATATATACATACATATATATACATATATATACATACATAGTTTTCTATGAAAAATTATATATACATACATATGTATTTATATTCGTGCATATATATATATAAGTATATATATATGTATATGCCTCTATAAGTACATCTCTATCTATCTATCTATCTATCAATATATATATATATATATATATATATATATATATATATATACACATACATACACACACATATACGTATAAATATAAGTATGCGTGCGCGTATATGCGAGTGTGTGCGTGTCTGTGTGTGTGTTAGTGTGTGTGTGTTAGTGTGTGTGTGTTAGTGTGTGTGTGTGTGTGTTAGTGTGTGTGTGTGTGTGTGTGTGTGTGTGTGTGTGTGTGTGCGTGCGCGCACTAATAATCATTTATATATCTCTCATTTTTGTCCAAAGTATCGATTCGTCTCTGTAATCAATATTACGGAGAGCATCAAATATTTCTGGAGACATTCAGAGCGTTAGATTTTCCAGAAAATTCTGCTCTTTAACCACTTCAAGGTTACAGTCATAACAGACAGGACGATTCTGTTTACTTATTTTCGATTATACCATATTACTGTCTGTGACCTCGATTCGCGTCAGCCTTCTTAATATATATATATAAATGACCTAATAAAGTGTAAATGAAAGGAAACACAAGTCTACAGAATGAATAACGGTTTAAAGTGAATTCGATTTGTTACAGGCGGCAACAGTTTGTGAAAAACAGAAACAGCTGTTAATTATGACCTTCAAATTAGCTATCAAATTTAATTGATTTATAAGAATATTTATACGGTCGTTCATTCTGCGTGAAATAACAGCCAACTCTCCTTCAAGTCATTTCACTCAGTGATCAGAACAATGTATATTTGATAATATAAATTTAGAACAGTGTCTGGCACTCACAAAAGACAGGACAATGGTTTGGAAAACTTTTGATCAACAGTAATGACCCGAGACTAAACAGTAATAAAAGCAACTTGTGTATTATCCTCAAAGGAAAATGATATCTCAGTCAACCTTATCTAGAAATGAAAAATAAAAGACGGAATGCGACAAGACAAAAACAAAAGACCATTAAATAGAAGATAAACTACTTACGAAAGAAAATAACAGATTACGTGAAGAGATAGTATGAGGGGAAAAGTCAGTCTGAAGAAAATATGTTTAAAAGTACTAAAATCAAATTACAACAAAAAAACCACAGGAACTCGAAGAGGTTAACTTTTGTTGTGATTGTTTAGCTCAGATCATACCGAAGAAAATGTACGATCAAACTTTTTCAGACACTTTTTTATATTTTCGGCGTCGTGTCTAGGATTACGTAGTCTAATAACATGTTCTTCGGTTTCCTTATAATTTTTAGATATTCACGCAAAATAAATTTTCTCTTTTATCTAAAGACACCACATGCAAGAGACCAGGTTTACGTAATTATGAATTGTCAACAAGACATTTCTACAAAAATGAAAGAAAATGTGTCTGGAAAAAATGTTAAAATATAAAACCATGAAGGGCATAGAGTAGATTTTATTCTATATTAAGTATTAATTCCTCTATACACGCTGTGTGGTACAAGTGTTCCTCATTCGCCAATTTGTTTTGGTTGTGATGGACTAAATTTACTTACGTAAAGCAAGTTTCCGACTACAAAATTGTGTGGTGGGTAGACTGACCCTCCAAGATCTAGGGTTATCAATAAAAGCAGGCGATGCTCTCACTTGTACACATTTATATCTATGCATGCACATCAGAAATATTAAAAAATAACTCCTTTCAATTTAACAAAGCAGGGTCATTACTGAACCTATTTTTATAAATACAGAAGAACAAAAGCGTCTTAATCTCTGTACGAAGAAGAAAACCTTATCAAAATTATGCTTATAAAGGTGACGAGCTGGCAGAATCGTTACCATGCCGGTAAAAATGCTCAGTGCTATTTCGTTCGTCTTTACGTTCTCAGTTCAAATTCCACCGAGGTCGACTTTGCCTCTCATCTTTTCGGGGACGATGAAATAAATATCAGTAAAGTACTGGAGTTGATCTAATCGACTTACCCGCTGCCTCGAAATTGCTGGCCTTGTGCCAAAATTTGAAACCAAAATTATACTTTGAGAATAAAGATTAAAAATAAGTAAAATTTAGTTTTGAATGAAACTAAAACAACAGAAATTTAATTAAACTGAGCAGTTCGTGTCGCATCCTTACTAAGGTTTATAGTCACATCCTGGAAATAAATCTACAATCTGTAAAAGCTAAAGAATTACAATTAAACCAACTGCACGTGGTTTATGACTTTTCTTCTCTGGTCTGCCAAATCTGACTGACTAAGCAGACTAATGGCTTCCACGCTGCATGTTTAGTCATTAACTATTTCATTTATGAAGCCTTTCCTTGGAATTTTAATCTCTCTCTCTCTCTCTCTCTCTAAAGAGATTATAGGTTAGGATGAAAGCCGGGCACTTATTTTCATCGCTTGGTACAGAACGTGTTATACAGAGAAATTGTTAAGAGACTACAAACCACACGAACATTAAATTGATTTAACGACCCTATAATTTCTGAGCTGTACTTACGCGAGAGAATTGATCTGAGATCATGTGTTAGAACTGAGGTAACATGGAAGAGTCATTTTAGCCATAAAAACACACACACACACACAGACAAAATTGCTATCTTCATTTTCGTATTTTAATTAGTAATTTTAATATTTTAATTATCAAAACCCTTTGTCAAGGTTCTACAACCCTAGTCACATACACGATTTCATTGTATCGTTTTACAGATATTTTGGAGATGTATGTATGAATTTCTGTACGATAGTTGTCTACACTAAGTATATATGTATATATGTATGCACCAATGTATAAATTATACAACCGTTGGTTCTATACACTTATGTAGCTCACGTGTAGTTCACAGAGAGACGCATTAAGTGATATTACAAAAACAAACTCTGTCATCGTGGTTCACTAACAAATTTATCTTATGCTCACACTAGCATAATAATTGATTCGCTAATGATTCAACTGCAATACTGGTGAAATTCAGTCCCAAACGAAACATCAACAAGAAAATGGAAGACCTCGTAAAAAACAACAAAATTATATAATATATTAATTGGCTAAATAAGCTTTGCAAGTAAAACCATAAACGCAACCGAACTTACGTCACAGGAAAACCAACCAATGAACTGCAAGCCCTTTCAATTAGCGGTGTGCAATAAAAGCACGGCAATCAAACACTTATGCACTCTTCACATTCTTTAACCATAAATATAAAGGAGAGGAAAGAAGAGTTAAAAATTGCAATCTCAACAGTTTAACTAAGTTTCACGTAGTTTCTAGTAGGTGCCACATGGAGAAGAGTAAATATTAATAACGTGGAGAAGGAAGAAATATATAATTCAATCAATAAGCAGTCTTCGTACTAACGTAAAGATAAACTGTTGGTGAATAAATTCTATGAAATGGATTGCAGTTCTCATTCAAAGCTCATTACATGGGGACGAGAAGCGATAAACTTTGCACGGTTTTATTTCTTTGCTTCAGGTGTTAAGTTCCACACACGTCCGTCATTAGTGTAATTGGAGCTAGCAATAATTCTAATAATTAAATCTCTCGATGTCGTCTAAAATCATTGGTCTTATTTCAATGTACGTAGTATTCTTCGTTTAATTTTTAAACGCGGAGCCGCCATTAAATTACTATTTTAGATTCTTATGAAGTTAAAAAAGAAAAATTAGCCTCAGCTTTAATATTGGTTTCAGATTTTGGTACAAGGGTACCAGCTTCGGTGTAGGTGCTTAGTCGTTTCGATCGACCCCAGTGCACAACTGGCACTTCTTTTATCGACATCGAAAGGATAAAAGACAAAGTCAACCACGCCGGAATTTGAACTCAGAACATAAAGACAGCCGAGACATCGCTAAGCATTTTACCCGGCGTGCTAATGACTCTGCCAGCTCACCACCTTGATAATGATAATAATAATAATAATAATAATAATAATAATAATAATAATAATAATAATAATAATAATAATAATAATAATAATAATAATAATAATAATAATAATAATAATAATAATAATAATAATAATAATAATAATAATAATAATTATTATTATTATTATTATTATTATTATTATTGTTGTTCAGTAGTTTTATTTTTATAACGTGCTTTCACTTCACTACCGAGCGCAGCTCTGTGTGCCTTGGGTATGTGCTGTGGTTTGCTGTGATGCTCTTATGGTTATTGTTATTATTATTATCATTATTATTATTGTTCAATAGTTTTATTTTTATAACGTGCTTTCACTTCACTACCGAGCGCAGCTCTGTGCGCCTTGGGTATGTGCTGTGGTTTGCTGTGGTGCTCTTATGTTTACTGTATTGAAAGTGTTTTGCGTAGAATGCGTGCAGTACCCAGTAGTGCAATTTTCTGTATGTTATATATATTTGTAAGTCCTGGTGTTTTTGTTATGTATTTGTCTGAATATTTTTTTTATTATACCTAAGGCACCTACTATGATAGGAAATGTTTCTGTTTTTAGATTCCACATTCGAGTTATCTCTATTTCCAGGTCTTTGTATTTTGAAAGTTTTTCCATTTCTTTTAGAGAAACGTTGTCATCTGTTAGAAAGCATTTTTTTTCTTCATGATCTTTGACAACTATATCTGGTCTATTTGCCTTAATTTCTCTATCTGTGTGTATTGGCATATCCCAGAGTATGGTTGCTTTCTCATTTTCTGTGACCTTTACTGGCGTGTGTTTATACCATCTTTTTTCTGTTGTTATTCTTCGCCGGGAAGAATTTTGTGTATAGCGGGTGAGTACCTGCAACCTTAGATATCCACAAGTTTTCAATTATCTTTCAAGTACTCAAAGCCCGCCCTCCTGATAAATCTTATCTGTTCTTAAGAGGCAAACTTAGAGTAGATGATCTACAGGATATCGCATTCGAATCTCTTTC
>NC_142932.1:125041207-125061207 GCF_046866305.1 Octopus bimaculoides | reverse complement strand
ATGTTGCCGGTCTCTTCATGATCTGTTGAGACAGAAGACTTAAACAATCCTTAGTAGAACAGTCCACAACTACTTTACTTTACTGTGGGTATGTAGATGACATTAAAATTCAAATTAAGACCAACTCTAGTAACGGTAATGTAGAAACCGAGAGGAGCCTAATGGAGGGCATCGAGCATGTAGCTAACTCCATCCACCAAAGTATCAAGGTAAGTCATATATGCGCAAGTATGAAGTTTACCTGTCAAAGTATTAATCTGCATTGCAGAAATAGATAAACTGACTGAAGAGGACCAGGATGAGGTAGCCATTAGAAATGATGTTTCTTATGGTTTGGTTCATAGTTCCTTTTAAATTTCGCTTCTGTTAATGGCTTATCTCGTAATTTATAATTGGTCTACATCGCTGAGCTGGATTATCGTTGGAAATAACGAACCGAGGTGGAATGCACCGTTATTTTGAACGTTAGTGTAACTACTGTGTTGGTTTTTTTATGAATTAACCACCAGATTATATGGGAAATAAGGACGATACTTGTGATGATTAAATGCTGAAAAAGAAGAAAGTCTAGTTGTTCGTACAACACACACACACACACACACACACACACACACACACACACACACACACACACACATATATATATACATATATATGTGTGTGCGTGTGTGTATATATATGTGTGTGCGCGCATATATATATATATATATGTGTGTGTGTGTGTCTGTGTGTGTATGTGTGTGTGTGTATGTATATATATAAGTGTGTATATGTATATATATATATGTGTGTGTATATATATGTGTATGTGTGTGCATATATATGTGCGTGTGTGTATATATGTGTGCGTGTATATATGTATATATATATATATATATATATATATATATACATGTGTATGTGAATATGTGTAAAGGTGCGTGTGTATAAGACATAACTCATCTTTTTATCGATGTCAGATGAACTAAGCATTGATGCAGCTCAATTAGAACGTTTTTCTTTTTTTGCGAAATATCAAAGTGAAAGAAATAAAAATTTTAATTGAGGAGGATATTCACTGGCAAAGAAATAGAATTATTGATGTTAGTAGAAGTGTTTCATCATGTACACAACTTGCTATCTTTGCTTTAATCGTGTCGAACCTCAACCAAATGAGATGCATGAGTGAGAAGCGGGAGTACTCACCTGGTCGCTTGTCTTGCAAGACCACAACACAAATCACACACTACCATCTTGCGTGACATCGTTAATCTGTAGCTTTCGTTTAAACCAAGCTCTGGTCTCTGAGTGTTTCTGGTTAGAATCCTCTCTGTTACAAACATTGGGAACAGACACTCAGCGCCTATGTAACTTCTTTGCTTTCTCCCATCTGTTATGAATTAACTGAGATCCTATTTAGAAGATGAGTTTTCCCTGGTTAGCTGATAGAGATATCTGTTCTTGTATTATTAAAAGCAATCGTTCGTTTGAATTCAGAAGATTAATGATGGGGTGAAATACATCCAGAGTGAAAGTATCGATCAGCTTTGAAGTGAGTGCAGTATACAAGCGCAAGTGAGTGCAGTATACAAGCGCAAAAGGAGTATAAACGCTGATATCACTGTGCCGGAAAAAGAGTGCATTGGGATGTTAGCCAAGTGTTTGGCTTCAAAAAAAAAAATAAATAAAATAACAGAAAAGTGGTAAGAACACGAACCAGGAGCTGTGATGGAAAATGAGAATTACAAGGTCTTGTGGGATTTCCCAACAAAAACTGACCATAATAGTGAAGCAAGAAGATCGGATATGATCATAAATGACAAAATAAACACAGTGTAAGATCATAGGTTTTGAAAATCCTTATGAGAACCGAATCGATATAAAAAAGACTGAAAATATTGAGAAATATCCGGATCTAGTCAGTAAGTTGAGGGAACTGCAGTAACTGGTGCACTTGGCACAACATGCTAAAAGCAAAAAATGCTACCTGACAGAAGGGATTTGAATTCGAACTGGCATCGCCCAGCTGCAGAAAAGCACCATCCTATATATTCTGCAAGAATTCTAAGGAAGATTCTTCAGATTTGGGGAGACTTGCTGTCACAAAACCTCAAAATAAAATACCTGCTAACTAAATTAGCATGTACGAACGTAATAATAATAATAATAATAATAATAATAATAATAAAGAAAGAAAAAATAAAGAAAGAATACTATAGACGAGTTAGATCAATACTAAAAACAGAGCTCAATGCTAAAAACAAGATAATGGGTATCAACACTTTAGCTGTCCCAGTTATAAGCTACAGCTACAACATCCTTAACTGGACACTAAACGAACTATGTAAAATAGACAGGAAAACAAGAAAAATAATGACAGGATATAGGATGCACCACCCAAAATCTGACATAGAAAGGCTATATATACAACGCACAGAAGGTGGCAGGGGTCTTATACAGCTAGAAAACTATTATAAAATAACCACCATAGGACTGCAAAAATACCTACTCCAGAAGCAAGGGAAACTAATACAAATAGCCACAAAACACGAGCAAAACAAAAAACTGTTTTCAGTATTTAAGGAAGCTGACAAATACAAACAAGAAATCAATCTACCTAACAAATACGAAGAAGAAGAAGAAGAAGAAACAACAAAAGCTATAAAATAAATGAAATCCAAACTAAAACTAGAACAGCAACGGACCATGATAAAACGATGGCAAGAAAAGCCCCTACATGGTAAATACTGGGCTAAACTAAATGCGAAAGAAATAGACAGAGAAAAATCCCAGCAATGGCTGAGAAGCTCAGGACTCAAAGCAGAGACTGAAGGATTTTTAATTGCTGCACAAGACCAAAGCCTCCCCACCAGAAATTACCAAAAACACATAATGAAAAGAAATATAACAAGTAACTGTAGAATATGTGGAGATCGACAAGAAACAATACATCATATTATCTCTGGCTGCCCAGTCCTGGCTAAGAAGGAATATATTCACAGACACGACAGAGCTGGGACCTATATACACTGGAAGCTATGCCAACATTATGGAATAACAACAGAAAAAAGATGGTATAAACACACGCCAGAAAAGGTCACAGAAAACGAGAAAGCAACCATACTCTGGGATATGCCAATACACACAGATAGAGAAATTAAGGCAAATAGACCAGATATAGTTGTCAAAGATCATGAAGAAAAAAAATGCTTTCTAATTGATGTATCAATACCAGCAGATGACAACGTTTCTCTAAAAGAAATGGAAAAACTTTCAAAATACAAAGACCTGGAAATAGAGATAACTCGAATGTGGAGTCTAAAAACAGAAACAATTCCTATCATAGTAGGTGCCTTAGGTATAATAAAAAAATATTCAAACAAATACATAACAAAAATAGCAGGACTTACAAATATATATAACCTACAGAAAATTGCACTACTGGGTACTGCACACATTCTACGCAAAACACTTTCAATACAGTAAACATAAGAGCACCACAGCAAACCACAGCACATACCCAAGGCGCACAGAGCTGCGCTCGGTAGTGAAGTGAAAGCACGTTATAAAAATAAAACTACTGAATAATAATAATAATAATAATAATGATAATTTAAAAGTTAGTGTTCCAGCACTAAACAAAAGGATAAGAGAATAAGATAATAATAATAATGATATTTTTTTTACTTCTTTATTTTTTATTGTTCCTTTCTCTCTCTGTGTCCTTCTTCCCCACATTTTCTCTATTACATGGCTTTCTAAATGAACAATCTAGTGTGTTTATTTTAATGGCCTACAAATGTATACAGTACGTTTCTCTGCCCTAGGTGTCAGAAAGACACTCGGCAAGAAATGGAAACAGAATTGAAAGAAAACGTTAATAATAATAATAATAATAATAATAATAATAATAATAATAATAATAATAATAAAATGCTTTCTAATTGATGTATCAATACCAGCAGATGACAACGTTTCCCAAAAAGAAATGGAAAAACTTTCAAAATACAAAGACCAGGAAATAGAAGTAACTCGAATGTGGAACCTAAAAACAGAAGCAATTCCTATCATAGGAGGTGCCTTAGGTATAATAAAAAAAATATTCAGACAAATACATAACAAAAACACCAGGACTTACAAATATAAATAACATACAGAAAATTGCACTACTGGGCACTGCACACATCCTACGCAAAACACTTTCAATACAGTAACCATAAGAGCACCACAGCAAACCACAGCACATACCCAAGGTGCACAGAGCTGCACTCGGTAGTGAAGTGAAAGCACGTTATAAAAATAAAACTACTGAACAATAATAATAATAATAATAATAATAATAATAATAATAATAATAATAATAATAATAATAATAATAATCAACTGGCTGTACTTGAGGAAATACCATGGTAGAAGAGGCTTAATAACCGTAGAAGAATGTGTATAGCCGAAAGAAAAAGTCTACGAGAGTATTTACAGAGCGGCACAGAAGAAAACTATAAAAGGCAGTTAAGAGAGAACAAGTTATGAAGCGCATAATAGGAGAAAAGGGGAAGAATGAAATGCAAAGAGAGCACGTCAGAGGGATCGAAGAGAAACCTCTGAATGGCCAATTTTGGGGACCCACTGAAGACGTATGTGGAAGAAAATCCGGAGCTTGGTTAAAAAGGGGGGCCATTAAAAAACAGAAACAGAGAGCCGAGTTGTAGCAGCCCAAGATCAAGCGATAAAAACAAACAACTTGAGAAAGAAAATATATATGGAGAGAATGTGTCAAAAAAATGTAGAGCCTGTGGAACTTGGAACAATGGCACACATTGTGGAAAATGCCAAAAGTTGGCACTGGAAGAACATGAGGAATGGAGGCACGACCAAGTTGTTAAAGTTTTGCATTGAAAACTGCCAGAAATGCGGATTTGAAGCTGGAAACACAAGGTACAATCATCGAGTCGAAAAAGCACCGGAGTCTGAGAAATGTAGGATTTTGTGGGACTTTCCTATTCAAACGGACAAGAAGTTAGAAAATAATAGATCGAACATAACAATTATAGAAAAGGAAATGCAAAGCTGCTTACTTATCGACCCATCATGCCTTTTCCTTTCAGGATTGTGAAGAGAGAGGAAGAAAAAGAATACAATTCCTTAAAATTTGAAGCAGAAAAATTTCGGAGCATGCGGACAGTACAGGTCGTGCCTGTAATAATTGGTGCATTGGGAACAGTGTGTAAATAGATAGACAATTGACGGAAGGAGATTGGAATAGAGTGCACAGTAGAATTCCAACAGAAAGTTTGTCTCTTAGGGAGAGCAAAGATTATCAGGTAGGGTTCTAAAGGACTTGAAAGGCTTCTGAAAACTTGTGGATACCTAAGGTTACAGGCAGTAACCCGCTTTCCACATAAATCCTATCAAGAATAAGACCGAACCTGAGCCAAACACAAAGGATAATAATGATAATAATAATAATAATGATAATAATAATAATAATTTTTATTATTATTATTTGACCTCTTTCTCCATGCGACCTGTCAGCAAAATATCCACCATTCCCTCATCTAAAGATACTTTCAATAATTGTTTCAGAATGCTAGACTATCGAAGCCTCAAGTCATACAAGTCCATTTTAAGAATATCCTATCTTATTATAGATGCTATTTTTGTTTCTATGTAATTTTTCTTTCAATTTTTATTATTTCCCTCCACTGCATTCCAAAAACCATGTTAGCGTAAAGCAATGTTTTATTAATAACACACATAACTCAAATCTTTCTAAAGAAATAAACTTTTTTGTTTGCTTTTTTTTTAGCCCCAAGTTGTCTGCAATGCATTATTGATTTCAGTGAGGAATCCAATATATTTTTCTAATATTATTTGATTTTTTTTATTATTATTATTATTTGTATATTCGTTTCTCGTATAGTACCAAATAGCAGAAGAAATATTCTTCAACTATCGATTCATGAGTGATATTTTGACATTTCGCTGTGCTGTCCATTCACACGCATGCAGTCATACATACACCAACAGACATATGTTTAATATGAAATCAAATAGTCTTGCTTTGCTTGCTCTCAGCATGTACATTTACATGAATATAAAGAAAGCTATCAGTTCGAGGTAGAATTTTAGTATTATCATATCTAGATTTATATAACATCCAACAATAACAAAAATACAGACGTGAGTTCATTAGTCACTCTTATTCACACATACTTCATTATTCGAACACTCAGCGACTTCCAGTTTACTTTTTATTCACTTTGAACGAGTTATTCTTTGTCCCTCCCGATATTGGTCTCAAATTTTGACATAAGGCCAGAAATTCCAAAGGTGGGGCTACGACGATGACACCGAACCCCAGTGATCAACTGGTACTTATTTTATTCGCTCCGAAAGGATAAACACTAAAGCCGACCTCTGCAGAATTTGAACACGTAACATAAAGTCGGATGAAATGCCGTTAAGAATTTTGCCTGATGCAGTAACGATTCTGCCAGCTCATCGGCTTTGGCCTCTTTCAATATTAGCCATAAATAAAGACCTAATCACAGTCTATTTCAGTGTGTTATGCCATTTAATCAAGCTACATAGAGTTACGGATGGGTTCGAAATGTCCGCGTCAGTTGTTTGTCTTCAAGTATGATATTATGAAGATGGAAGAATGTGGTTTACCAAAATTTTGGTTAGTTATCAAGCAAGTACCTTATTATCGGTACGGCTCCCTCATCAGCGGCAGGCCGAAAAACGAAGAATGAGTCGCCCCTTCCATCCGTAGACTGGCGTGGCACCTCGACAACCCCTTAACCTCCTGAGCAAGGGAGACAGTGAAGACGTTGGCAGCAGGACATTGGATAACCAACAAGGCAGAAGTTAGTCCTAAACTAACGGCTTGAAGGTTATTGTGGCCAAGAAGAAGATCTGTAACGTCAGACAATGGTTGGGTGTCAACTAGCACGTAATTTGCTACCGTATGGCAGTCTCTTCGTCGACCATGCTCATTGTACTCTCGTACATCCCTCGGTAGTTGGCATGGACGCCTATAGAGGCAGTCTGGTGGGGGGAGATGACGCCAACTGCCTTATTCACCGTCCAAAGGCGGTTTAGAGAATTTCTTAACAGAACAATAAACATCGATCTATGACAAACACCCGACGAAGTACTTTAGCAACTTGTTTCATTAATCATTGTAGATTACAAATATGTAGCATTCATATATACACACATAACAAAAGGAGCAACTTCCTTAAAGACAGTATAGAATAAAGATGGAAAAATTCCTTCCCGAACTTGCATATTTCAAGACAAAAAAAAAAGTCTGCTTCGGAGTCCAAGGCCAGAATATGTTGTTCAATTTTCTACTTGAGGATAACGCTTCGGAGTCTTCAAGGCGATGTCAATGCTATTTTATGATATAGGAAAATATCAAACATGTATCTTCTGTTATTTGCAAACTAAAAAAGATGGGGGACTGAAATTTTCCCGGAAATGTCTGTTTCATATTTTTGACTAACAGTGAAATGTTGGTGTGTAGAATATTACCTTGAACCTTAGTTAATCTTGATAATTTGTAGAGCTGCAGACCACTCGTAGAATCTCGACACCCTCCAGGTATTTATTTCTGTCAAAAGTATTAGCAAAACACCAAACACAAATTTCTTAGAAAATTACTATTTGTAAATCTCACAACGAGAGATATTCAGGAACAATACTTTGGAGTAAAGATTGTTTGCCAACATAACATGGCAATCCTGGTTTAGGACTAATGTTGCTGTAATTTAGCCCCAGGAGACATTGTCTCCAGCTGACTATACGATACGATCTGTGTCATTATACTTTCGAACAAGGGAAATCGCGATACATAGATATTGTTTTGAGCTGAGTGGGGGTGCTAAATTCCCTTGTTCGGAAGTATAAGGACACAGATCGTGTCGTATAGCCAGATGGAGACAAAGTCTCCTGGGACTAACTTACAGCAACATTCTTCCTAAACCAGGACTGCCATTTTATGTTGGCAAACAATCTTTTCTCCACAGATTTCTTATTCCAAACCTTATTCAACAAGCTTAATTTCTTCTATCTTTGTCGCAATTTCGACAAGTTTTTGACGAATTAAATGAACGTGATAAACAATCTCTCAGGAATGTTTGGAAAAAGCTGTCATGTCAGAAATTGCGTAGATCATATCATTTCAGTCTGAGAACTAGATGAAGGGATTTCAGGAGAAACCATTTTCAGAAGTCTGCTCTGATTTCCTGTATATTCTATTACTATAAGGTGATTCGCGAAAGAAGCTTTAAGAAAACACACACTCACACACGTGCACATGTGTATCTATGTATCTCTATGTGCGCGCTTGTGTGTAAGCTATCATAAAATATTAAATAGCAAAGCTAAATATCTAACAAGTAAAACATTATAAATATAACAAAATGCGCACAAATTGATAAGAAAAAAAGGATGTGAAAATAAAGCTAAAATATGACGAAGATCGATAACATGAAAGTTATGGTGTATCTTTAGGGTATATAACTCGAGCATTGCACGTCCAATATCAATTACTTATGCACAAGTGCAATCTTGTTAACCAAATTAGTTGGAGAAGCCATGGAAAATGCTTCTCATTTTAGTATTTCCAATAATGAATACTAGAGTAATGACAGAATAATAATTTCGAAATAGTCTAGAGCTACACAGGCAGTTCTTACTGGTGACGTAGAAGTATATGTAGTAGTATTAGTATAAGTAATATTAGGAGCAATAGCAGCAGTAGTAGTAGCAGCAGCTGTAGCAGCAGCTGTAGCAACAGTAGTGTTAGTAGTAGTAGTAGTTTCATAGACCTGGTCGATTTGGTAGCCGTAATCCTATCTTATCAGACACATCATTTCCGGAACCATACAACTCAATGTTTCTTTCGTTATTGTTGTTATTGTTGTTGTTGCTGTTTATCTCAAGTCAAGCTAGAATCACGAGAAGCTATGATCAAAGGAATTTTAGTCGCAACCATTCTGTCTTTTCGGGTTTGTGTCGGAATACATCATTTAATATGTTCGTTGTTGAAGACAAGTGAAGGTCATTTAACGGAAATTTGGTTGCTATTTCAAGCATGTTGAGCATCCTCATAGATACTTACTTATTTCCCGACCATCATTAATTAATCAGATATAGCATCAAAGACAGTCCATTCATAACCATCCTCTCTTGTTCTTTTGTTTTTCGTTTTTTAGGTCGAGTATACCTACGACTGTATCATCTTACTTTAACTCAGTGATGTCGCTAATATAGAGCAAGTAATGCTTGCGCCTCACATATTCTCGATTTCTCTCTTGAATTCGATGGGAAATTTCTCCATTAACATCGAATATTTGAACCCTAACCAACATGTAGTTTCCACGCAGTCACTCAATCTGCTGGAAACAACAACCAAATTTTCTTGAAAGCTTGCTCTTTAGTCTCTAAAAGTTGGAGAATATTTCGTCGATAACCAATGTTAAAAGAAAAGAAAAAACGGAGAGCTTCTATTGTGGCGGAATATATTTTGTTTTTTCTCATCCTGAATCTTTTGAGTGCAACAAATGTTAATCTTGGAGGAAAACCCCAAATATTTGACGTAACGAAGCAAATACAAAAATCCGTTATTTAGTAGGTGCTACAAATGTATTAGGGAATTGTCCTACTTCCGTCTAATTTTTATCACAGAGAAGATAAAATAGTGCTTATAATCTTTCTTTCTTGAAAATTGTATTGGATAAGTTTAAAACGATAAATATCATCTCAATGTTGTGAAACAGGACAATTTGTCCGATCTCTTTTCAATGCCATTAGGGCCACTCCCACCAAGCAGGGACTGCCTCCACTGTGAGAAATTGTGTGCTATCTAATCAAATGTTTCTAATAATGGTCATGATAATAGCAATAAAATTTTTGTGACATAAATATAAGACTACATCATTTGTCGATAAGTAAAGAGGACACCACTGTATTTAACTTAGAGGGCCAAGCAAGGAAACGTCGCCAAACGGAAACATCAGTTCCAACAAACAATTACTTAAAGCTCGAAAAAATAGAGAAATTATACGAATATAAATATCTCGAAATAGAAATAACCTGAATGTGGGGACTGCAAATAAGAAAAATCCATATAATGATAGGTGTCCTGGAATGGTTAAAGACAAGAAAATAGATACAAACCTCCAGCTCTAAAACATACGATTATATACAACACACAATATAAAAGGAAAAAAAAAAAACAGAACTGAAGGCCTTGCAGACATATCACGCAAAGTACTGTCAAGACATCAGGAAATGTAATAGCACAATGAATCTGTACACAGACTCATGGCGCAAGGAGCAGGTCTCTGTGGTTTAGTAACAAAACGGATTCAGTAAATATGGCGTTGCTGATAAAATAACATTGTAACTTTTAGCATGTTACATTTTTGAATAAGTACTGGGGTCGATTGATTTGACTAAAAGTTCCTGAAGGCGGTGCCCCAGAATGGCTACTGTCTAATATCTGAAACAAGTAAAAGATAAAAGTTAAAAATACATAGTCTTAGCATTGGCAGATATGAATTCAATGCGAATACTTTCTAAGGCGCGCTGGCAGAGTCGTTAGCACGCTGGAAGAAATGATTAGCAGTATTTCGCTTTCTTTACGTCTTGAGTTCAAATTCTGCTGATGTCGAACTTGTCTTTCATCTTTTCGAGGTCGATTGAATAAGTACCAGTTACATACTGGGGTAGATGTAATCGACTATCCCCCTCCTACAAAATTGCTGCCCTTGTGGCAAAATTTGAAGCCATTATTACTATTTTCTCAAACATTAATTTTTATCTTCATATAAAATAATGTTCCGTAACCCTTTGTTCACTGCATCCTGCTGTGCATCTTTGACCGCTGTTTCAATGAACTCTGCCCCATTGAAATGGAGAGCAGCATAAAATGTTCGTCCCAAACGCCTCAAAAGCAACCCGTATAAATAAGAGGCGTCTTTGAATGGTAAGAACATCAGACAAATGGTAATGATTCAAGACTTGCAAGTATGCACAACAGAAAGAATGGCACTCTTTGGTACTAAATAAATATTCTTTTCTACTCTAGGCACAAAGCCCGAATTTTTGGGGAATGTGGGGCCAGTCGACTGGATCGACGCTAGTACGCAACTGATACTTAATTTATCGATCGCGAAAAGGATGAAAGGCAAAGTCGACCTCGGCGGAATTTGAACTCATAACGTAAAGACAGACGAAATACAGCTAAGCATTTCACCCGGCGTGCTAACGTTTCTGCCAGCTCACCACCTTATATATTCTTTTCTACTCTAGGGACAAGGTCCGAAATTTTGGGGGAGGGGGGGCAGTCGACTAGATCGATCCCAGTACGGAAATGGTACTTAATTTATCCACCCCGAAAGGATGAAAGGCAAAATCGACTTCGGTGTAATTTGAACTCAGAACGTAGACATATCTCAATA
Source organism: Octopus bimaculoides (assembly GCF_046866305.1). Lineage (NCBI taxonomy): Eukaryota > Metazoa > Mollusca > Cephalopoda > Octopoda > Octopodidae > Octopus > Octopus bimaculoides. The sequence continues at coordinate 125,049,754 of NC_142932.1, read as the reverse complement.
TGGTAGAAAATAAATAAAGCTTCCGCATCTCATCAATCAAACATTTCCAACAATTTCTCCCCATAGGGGTAACTATCTGGGGTCTTTTCAATGCCAGCGAATATCCCAGAAGGGGAATATGAAGTTCAACTGCCGTTTCCTTTTTTCTGGAGAATTTGTGAAAAGTATTTAACTTGGTCAACGGGAACACGAACCTTCTAACCCAATCAGATGAAGGCATATGCCATACAAAGTCGAACAAAATGCCGATAAGCATTTCTGTCCGGCGTGCGAACAATTCTGCTACGTTCTTCTCGTCCACTCAGCTGGCAAACATGAGTAGTACCAGTAATTCAAAGGGCCAGTCCTGTAATATTCTGTGTCGTACTGAATCTTTTTCAGAACTATGTTAAGGATTACGCATGCCACTGGTGTTCTCAGCCACTTGCAATTTAATTTCACGAGCAGGCTGTTCCGTTGATCGGATCAACTGGAACGCTCATCGTCGTAACTGACGGAGTAGAAGCTTTTTAACCTAATCAGAGTCATCAGTGTTTGGTTCTAATGATGTAGAAGTTCGAAAATGTACAAGCAGCTATCAGAATTAATTTGCATGTGAAGAAATAAAGTCAGTTGACTTGCAAATTGAAGGGAAAAAATACGGAAATATTTCATCGAACTTTTCCCAAATATTCAAAATAAACCCAACAAATAATATTACAATACCGACATTTTAGTAACAATAATTTTTAATATATTCTGTGTGAATACTAAGACTGTTTCAATACACTCATTTCTATTGTTACCATTGTTTGCCAGTGCATTTCGTATAGGATCTTTGTTGGGCTTTGTTGAAAATTTCTATCGACCGCGAGCAATGATATTAATATAGCAACAAAGACTGACCTTGCACTAAGGCAAAAAATATATTATCGTTATACGAGAAAACTATTATTGATGTCAGAAATCATCATCATCAACATCATTTGAAGTCATTATTATTATCAAATATAATGAATAAAAATAAAAAGAATCAAAATCAATAAAGGGTTTCATTATTAATTTTAGTAGTAGTTGTAGTAGTAGTAGTACCATCGTTGTGTATATAGATATATATTTGTGCAAATTCTATAAAACCAGGAAACCTATATAGCGAAGGGGTTTTGTTTCATTTAACCATGTGATATTTATTAGATTCATTTGAATGGAAATTGTTACTTTATTTAAAGTTTAGATTAAAGGAAACGTTCCCTCACCATAGCTAAAACAAGCATTATTATTATGACTATAATTTTGCACTTCGGCAGAAAGAAGCACAAAGAATATTCAGTGCAAATTAAACCATGTGTGGCCTGATCGAAGCGTCTCTGGTTTTGAATAAAAATCGACCGATTTTTAACACTATTGCATCTACAAGTCAATACATGATAGATGCAGAGCATAAAAAGAAAAGGCAACGATAGCTGCATTAAGAAGTATTTCAAAGTAATGGCGGGTGTCAACTTCCTTTCTTTAAGCTATAGTCGATAAAATATATCTACATAATATACTGTGGACGATTGAATCGACTTTACACAGTTTCAGTAAGACAATTAACCTTTTGCTTGCTTCAAAGTAATCAATATGTAATGTATATGGTCGGCTTGCACAGATCACATTCGTCTTTTCTCAAGTTCCATTCTAGTTGATATATTCTAAATTTTTTCTTTGAAAGTTAATCATAGTAGACTGGAATGTACTAATGGCCTTTGCAGACCCTATCAATTTGAATACATGGAGGTGAATGACTTCTAGGTAAAAAAATGTGACTTGCAGAATAATGAAATCACATTAAAAAAATCACAACCGCACACTGATGCTATGAGTTACTAATCGTATACATTCTCATTGAATATATTTCCCTCCCTTAAAAGTGAAGGTATGTGGCTTAGTGGTAAGGCTATTCGACGCACTATCGTGATTTCGAATCCCGGTGATGCGTTGTGTCCTTTCTTAAATACCTTCTCTTAATATTTTTCGTTCTGAGTAATTTCCGCAGTCCCCACTAGAATGTGTAAATTTTGTTCAACCTCAAATTTCTGCGTTTTCCTTTTGTTTTATATTTTTCACTACTTAAACATATATTCATAACATATATATATGTATATATATATATATATATATATATATATATACATACATACATACTCTTTTACTTGTTTCAGTCATTTGATTGCGGCCATGCTGGGGCACCGCCTTTTGTCGAGTAAATCGACCCCAGGTCTTATTCTTTGTAAGTCTAGTACTTATTCTATCGGTTTCTTTTGTCGAACCGCTAGAATACGGGGACGTAAACACACCAGCATCTGTTGTCAAGCGATGTTGGGGGGGGGGAACACAAACACACAAACACATACACATACACATACATACATACATACATACATACATACATATATATATATATATATATATATATATACGACGGGCTTCTTTCCGTTTCCGTCTACCAAATCCACTCACAAGGTTTTGGTCAGCCTGAGGCTATAGTAGAAGACACTTGCCCAAGGTGCCACGTAGTGGAACTGAACCCGAAACCATGTGGTTGTTATGCAAGCTACTTATCACACAGATATATATATATATATATATATATATATATATATATATATATATATATATATATATATATATATATATATAAGTATGTACTAGGCTTACAAAAAACAAGTTCTGGGGTCGATTTGTTCGACTAAAGGCAGTGCTTCAGCATGGCCGCAGTCAAATGACTGAAACAAGTAAAAGAATAAAATAATGAAAAGAATAATACATGTGCGTGTGTGCGTGAGTGTATTTATGTATAATATCATTATAAAGTTAGCATAGAATTGTAAAATTTGCATAATTATATTTTCATACGTGACAGTATTAACCTGCAGCATAAGATAACTCTATGAATATATTACATTTTGTAAATAGATTCATTAACGAGAAAGACAGCTAATGCTTTTTTTTTTCTTCTAACCTGTACATTGTTATTATGTATACAATCTAAGATGAGATTATGAAGTTCGAGAAATATGTACTGTAGATTGTTTTGTGTATGAACCAGCAGCTGAGTTAATACAACTCACTTCAAGCAGAGGTAAGAGAGGAGCTAGAAATTTAGAGAAATAGAAGCAGAATAGAGGGAAAATGCAGTGTTGGAAAAAACTATATTATAATTGAGAGAAACTTAATAACTTGTGGGGAGAGTGAGAGTGAGAGAGGGTGACAATGAGTGAGAAAGAGAGAGAGAAAATAGAAGAGTTGAACACACAAGGGAAAGTATGGCGGAGGTGGTGTAAAATATTGTGAACGGAAAGCAAAATAAATGTACATATATTTAAAACTGAGGACTTGAGTCACGCCATTACTTATATTTTGTCGTAAGATGTGGTAACGCTTCTATCGTTTGATCATATTCCCTTTGAGGTAGATGCCAACGATGTCTGTCAGACGAAACAGGAATTGCGAAGTTGTGTCTTATGCATCTTCTACACTGGCGTTATGATATTAGCGACGTAATTAAATAACTTATATCAAATTGGAATCGAAACCCGTATCGATGTGTTTACTCAGCAGGAATTCCCATTTTGTTTTCTGGCAGTCACGACAAGTAATGGAAAAGGAAGCATGATTTGGTATTGTTCCGAAGGCAATTTTCAGGTGACAGTGAAATCTAGTAAAGTTTACATCAAAAAGAGGAGGCGGCAAAATGATATTTCCTAAAAGTATTCGCTCTGGAGAAATGGAATTGGTAAAAAGATTTCATTTCCAAAACGTATTATTGCTATGATCGGTGTTTAGTCCCAGCTAAGATCTAATTCAGCAGATATTCAATCAAAGGTGTCTTGGCGTCTACCATCCTGTCCTATGTTTTAGGGTTAGCTTTGACTTTATTCTCAAATTTGTCCATTTTTGTTTTGTTCTTCAAGTGATTTAAAGGCAATATAGCTGCCATTTCAGGCGAGTGGAAGAACCATGTACAGTATTTATTTCTGACTTGCCGAGGACATATTATTATTGATTTCAAATTTTGGCACAAGGCCAGCAATTTCGGTGGTGGGGTGATTCGATTACACCGATTCCAGAACTCAACTGGTATTTATTTTATCGGCCCTGAAAGGTTGAAAAGCAGAGCAAACCTCCGCGGAATTTGAACTCAAGACCTAAAGAAGGATGAAATGCCATCAAGCAATTTGCCCGACGTGCTAGGGGTTTCTAACGGTTCGCTGCCTTTCTTTAGCATGTTTATATTATAACTGCTCTTAAGACGGCGAGCTGACAGAATCGTTAGCACGCCAGGCAAAATACTTGGCGGAATCGACTTTCCTCCTCTCTGAAATTGCTGGCTTTGTGCCAAAAATTGAAAACAAATTCTTAAAGGCGTAGCCTGAATTTGTTTTATCTGGTTGGTTACAGTTCGAATGATTCTTTTCACAAGTCTGCTTAATAAATGACCTGTGGTTAAAGAACCGCAACAAAAACTAACCACTTGTCCAATTTCGTACTTTGAATTAGTCTCAAGTTGTAATTATATCGAATATGAAGATTAACACCTGTGACTTTTGAACTGAGAACATCAGGAGAGATACCATAACGACAGAACATTTCTACAGATTCACCATAACCATTTCTGCTACTTCATTATTCCTTACAAAATTAAATTACGTTATCCTTGTTTAAATCATATAAGCTATTCTAAAGTAATATTTCCTCGTAAATTCTATTATCTCATCTTAAATTACTGTATTTCATATCAAATTTAATTTCGTAATCTGAAGAAAATAATTTCTGAAGCAAACCTTATGAGTTAGATTCAGAATTCTATATTGATAGAGTAGAATAACGCAATAAACAAACTCCCGACTCCGAGCTAGAAATGCTTTACTCCTAGACGTGAGTGGAAGTGATAATTGTTCATGGTAGAAGGACTATAGTTATACTGTATCGATATAACTTTTATTGTTTGGAAATGGGCTATTTGTAATTTATGATAATTTATTAATTATACCTGACTGTCTCTATTCCAACTGTGTTTTACGAACAGTTATTAGAAGTATCAAATTTTAGCACAGAGCCAGCAGGTTTTAAGAAGAGGGAGCGAGTCGATTGATTTGATCCCAGTGTTCGGAAGTCAGAGAGATAGACCTATAGTTTTTGGTATCTGCTCTGCTTCCTGCTTTATATATATATATATATATATATATATATATATATATATATATATATATATATATATATATATATATATATATATATATATATATATATATATATATATATATATATATATATATATATATATATATATATATATATATATATATATATATATATATAGGGAGAATTCACAAAAAACAAAAGACGAAGACAGGTGGTGTAGAAAACAAACAAATGTATTAGTTAACGCTCGGGAATTGAAAAACTCTTTAACGTTTCGAGCCTACACTCTTCCACAGAAAGGAACACAAGAAGAAACAAGGAGAGAAAAAAATGAGGTAAGTGGTTTATTCATATATATATATATATATATATATATATATATATATATATATATATATATATATCGTCGTAGCACTCCGTCGATTACGACGATGAGTGTTCCAGATGATCCGACTAACGGAACAGCTTGCTCGTGAAATTAACGTGCATGTGGCTGAGCACTCCACAGACATGCGAGCCCTTAACGTAGTTCTTGGGGAGATTCAGCGTGACACAGTGTATGATAAAGTTGGCCCCTTTGAAATACAGGTACAATAGAAACAGGAAGTAAGAGTGAGAGAAAGTTGTGGTGAAAGAGTACAGCAAGGTACACCACCTCCCTCTGCCGGAGCCTCGTGGAGCTTTAAGTGTTTGTGCTCAATAAGCATTCACAATGCCCAGTCTGGGAATCGAAACCGCGATCCTACGACCGCGAGTCGAGTCCGCTGCCCTAACCACCGGGCCATTGCGCCTCACACACACACAGACACACACATACACACATACACACGCACACATATATATAGATATACATATACATATACATACACACACATATACATATATATATATATATATATATATATATATATATATATATATGTATATGTGTATATGTATGTATATGTACATGTGTATGTATATGTGTATGTGTGTTGTATTTGTATGTATGTGTGTATATGTATGTATATATATGTATATATATATATATATGTATATATGTGTGTGTACGTATATGTGTATACATATGTATATGTATGTGTATGTTTGTGTGTATGTATATATGGATAGGTATACGGGTAAAGTGTATGTATGCATATGTATACGGGTAATATAGTATAGTAAAGAGAAATAAACAAAATAATTAATTAATCTAGAGGAAATCCACAGGAGAGCAATAAAAATAGAAAATTAAGGAGTTATCTCCCCTATAATAACAAAGACGAAAGCTAACGAGATCCTAAAGACTTAATAATAGTTATGTATGTGTTTTGTTCGAAAGGTAACCACTCCTGAAGAAGTGCCAAATGTCTAAATCCAATGGACCAGTCACTGGATAAGTTTGGCACAGAAATGTTAACATAGAGTGGTGAATAAATCGATATATCGAATTTGAAGTCTCTGTCTCTTTTGAATATGAAAATTTAAAAGTTTAAAAACCTTATAATATATATATATATATATATATATATATATATAATTACCATGATATGGTAAAAATTCGATATTAATTAATATCAATTTAATACCAGGAAACTAGCACATTAAAAGAATCAGAAGGTTCAGGAAAAAAAATTTTGGAGATCCTAAAAGGATTATAGTACTTGTGTATATAAGATTGACCATTAACTGGTCTGTCAATATGCTAGAAGAAGATCACTTAAAAAATTCTCAAATAAGGATTCAGCGGAGCAAAAACAGGCGCACGTGCACATTTCCACTGGTTGAAGACAACTAGCACGAGATTCTGTTCGATTATAACAATATCGGCAATTTGTACTGATGATAAATAGAGATTTTAATTTGGAAGTGTTGATTTTGAAACTATAGTCTACATATAACCGAGGTATGTATAATTTTCACTGGTCTCGCTCGCCTGTTTTTGCTCCCCCCTCGTATATATATATATATATATATATATATATAACAAAAATTCAAAGTTATTCACTCCGAGGTATCCAAAATAATTTCAACGCTGTATTTATCCTTCCTCGCCTTATACAAACCTCATAAGTCCTCGTGCTTTTTGTTTTTAACTAACCCAAGGGATAGCTCGACGCCAGAAGTAAGTTTACTTCAATAGGTATACATTCATAAAGAGATAATGTATTGTTTGCGGCCCAACACACCAATCGATACAATTAAATGCACTGAAAAAAGGCAAAATTAGTAACTTAATAGATTTTGGTCCAAAAATTGCAGCCATTGACCTAAGTAGAGTAATGTCTTAAGATGTTATCCGCATCTTAACCGACCGAACAGAAAATCTAATGAAGATTTCTTCTACACAATGTAAGCATCATTCTGTTATTCTTTTCTTTGTTTGAGTCATTTTGACTGCGGTCATGCTGGAGCACCGCCTTTCAGTCGAACAAATCGATCCCAGGACTTATTCTTTGTAAGAGTAGTATTTATTCTATCGGTCCCTTTTGTCGAACCGCTAAGTTCGGAGGACGTAAAACCACCAGCATCGGTTGTCAAGCGATGGTGGGGGACAGACATAGACACACACACACACACAGACACACACACACACACACACACACACACACATATATATATACGACTGGCTTCTTTCAGTTTCCTTCTACCAAATCCACTCACAAAGCTTTGGTTGGCTACATTAGAAGACATTGCCCAAGGTGCCACTCTGTGGGACTGAACCCGGAACCATGTAGTTGGTAAGCAAACTACTCACAATACAGCCACTCCATGTTCAAAAGTAATAATTAAGTTAGAGCTTTAGCTTATCGTGAAATAAATAGTCTTCGAAAATGCTTCCGTAGAGACGTATCGAACCCCAAACCTTGCCTCCCGTGGCAGAATCGTTAGCATGCCAAAGAAAGTGCTTAGCTGCATGTCACTCCTCTTTACGTTCTGAGTTCAAATTCCGCCGATGTCGAATTTCCCTTTTGTCCTTTCGGGGTGAATAAAATAAGTACCAGCTGAACTGTGGGGTCGATGTAATTGATTTAAACCCCTGTCCCGAACGTGCTGGGCTTATGCCAAAATTTGAAACCAATACAGTTATGTATCATCTACCAAACATTTGAAGTCCTACAGTTCTATATTTAAGAGATGAGGAATTATGAACATTATTTCCATTATTTACATTTGACGGATATTGTTTGTTGTTAGGAATGAGAACCCTGATGAAAGCTGGAGAGCCGAAACGTTGTGTTAACAACAAACAAGATGAGGACAAGTATCCGTCAAATGTAAATAATATAAATTTGAAGCACTCGCCAAGGGCCTGGATTCTATATCGTCAACTATATTCTACCATAAAATATCCTGGCCCCCTACATTTCACTACCTTAACCCGTGAATTGCAACAGATGT
>NC_142932.1:125021207-125031207 GCF_046866305.1 Octopus bimaculoides | reverse complement strand
AATAAAGATTATTTTTAGGTCATTCACGTTTAGTAATTTGGAAGAAATAGACATTTGGACTCAGCATCGGCTGAACACCGGATCCTAACCACTTCAGCACAGACAGACTTTTTATCAGTTTGTCGCCACGCAGTAGACCGTTTTGACTTCTGGAAGCTCTAAGAATTTTAGCAGAAATCTTTCCTACACGCTTTTGTTTATGCACTTTCACACACAGGAATAACACCTTCCACGTTGATTTTGTCCTCCCCATCCATCACCAGATACTTCATGCTTAATTTTATACTTTTATTCCAATACATTTACACATGCTATTACATCGAACACGCTTTTAACCTACCCATTAAACAATTACACACACACCAACGCCGCACTAGACAACGCTGTTATGCGTCCACTCCTGCACATATCTAATCATGTATGCCACACTAATACACACACGTAAACCCCACTCTCCTTTATGCTTCCAGGCACAAATACACCTTGGTTCATGCACCTATACACCACCCCTCTCCTTTCTTCTCAGCTCGCGCCATACAACATTTCTTTTGAATTCTAACGATTTGCCTTTCGCCTGTGTCCAATCTTCTCTTTTATATACTCACTGTTTTTCTCTCTCTGTCTACGCTTGTCTGTTTCTTTCCTTCCTTATGATGAAAGATTAACATCCGAAACGTTAAGATACACACTTTCTCTATTAAACCTTAAACTATTTCTAAAAGTGTCAAACATTTTTAGCTCCAAATATACACACATATCATGTGTTGTATGTTTTTGTATAAGCTGCAACATATATACGTATGTAAACACAAGCACTCGCCCCAATAAATGTATATATGTTTGCGTGCATGTGTATACGTATATTCTTAAATACATAATTTCCCAGAAACACATTCATTGCACAAACACATTCTCTCGTGCATATTTATACATATTTTTTAACATAGCGGAAGTCAAGTCCTCCAGTAAGAAATAATTTTTAAAGAAATGATGTACCAGCTGATAAACAAATATACAACTGGATTAAAACTCTAAAGGATTAAATAAGCAATAAAAGTGACTTCAGCATATTAACGTTTCGTTCACATTAGAAGCCATAGTTAGATATAAATCCGAAATACTTTAAACCCGTGTGAGCGGAAAATTCCCAAAACCAGTGATAGATATTATTTTCTAGTTGCTCTCCAGTTCAATCTACTGAGGAATTAAAAGATAATTGTATAAAGCTAGCTTTGAATGCACTTAGCTATCAAAAATTGAAGGACACACCACACACACACACACACACACACACACACACACACACACACACACACACACACACACACATCAATATAAATAGATATAATTGACACGCACATATACATATATATGTATGTTTGTGTGTCTGTACAAGAATCATTTTCGTACTAAATCTATGATGTTGAAGTAAGTAGATTTCTATAGAATTAGTATCGAAACATGCGTTTATCCGTAGAAATTGTACTGGTTACATACTGTTCCCATATAAGCTATCTACTAGACCACCGTAATTCTTAGGAAAGGCGCGATTTAAGATTAAATAAAAGATATCAGCAGGATACGAGATTCTTCCTTTTGTTTTCCTCCTTGGCATCTCCTGACGTGCATGGTGAATTAGCTCTGGAGTTACCCGTCACGAAATACATCACAGAATACTCTCTCGTAACGTTGCATGGTGTATGTTCTAATTAGAAGCTAAATACAGAGCTGCATGCAGCGAGAGAATAATATTGTTAGCGTTTCTGTAAATATAGACAGCGTTTCTATAAAGCAATGATGGTAAATACTTTTAAACGGATTCCCGTCTGTTTCGGCGATGTGTGTTCCAGTTTTTCGATCAATGGATTTGCCTTCTCTTTCAATTAGCATGTATGCGGCTGAGTAGTGTACTACTGCGTGTAACCCTAGCCTAATGCACAGCGGGAGTCAACGATACGCAAGTGTGCAACCATTTTGGACCGTTGAATGAGAGGTACAAATCAACGTGTGGTCTGATAGTTACGGTGTTTCACTCACGATTGTTAGGTCCAGAGTTCGAATACTGTGCTTTAGTGGGATAGTTAAAAGGAAGGACAACTTTCTTGTTTTTACTTCGGAGACTTGTGTGCATTTAAACCGTTTGGAGATATTTCATCCCCGTTGACTCAGCTTTCAAACGTAGACTTAACGAAATAAAGTTTGTAGTCGCGGTAGCCGTGAAACGTCCGCGCTATCATAATGACGCACTCGGAGTTACTTCCCTTAGCGTTAAAATGCAAATATATTGCACTCAACCAAAAAATATACTGAATTTAGCGAAGGTAGAAGTGTGAAAAGCGAAATTGTCATTAATCGCTAGATAAGAGAATTGGCAAACGTTTTGCTTTATTTAAACAAGTAATATTCTCAAAAGTTATTGAATCATTTAATAGTTTATTCATAGTGGTTCCACAAAGCTGCGAAGTAGATGTTGCTTAAATATCTAATTCGATATAGGTCATCTAAATGGATTATGGCACAATATGACTGTCTCTATCCAATGACTAACAAAATCGTGTCTCATCTTTACTTAATCAGTCAGTCATTCTCAAGGGGATAACATTCCATTATATTGACAATTCATAAGTATGTAACATAGATTTATATCTCACGAGCTCTTTTGATTGTACGCTTTTGTATATTAGTAGTTTAGTTCGAAATTATATTTACAGTAAGACAATATATTATTAAAGTGATGCCAAATCACGACACACTGCTATTGCATAAAGAAGTTAGCGGACACAAATTGATTTCAAACAGACAAATCTGCGATTTAATTGTGAAACGGGGACTTCAGATAGATAACACAGTTGCTGTATCTACGCAGGATCAACAATGTTATATGAACTAAGTTAGTGAAAAAAGAATATGGAAGATCAATTCTGACATAATGGAATCTTTCAAATAGTTTTGCGGACGAAATTGGTTAATGTAAAAGACTTTATTTAATTACTTCTTATAAAATACAATTCCCACAAAGATTACAAACGTCATTTTAATCTCTATTGAGATTCTACATCAATCCACGTGGCATCTCTTTCTACTTCTGTCTGTCTGACTGTCTGGCTATTTGTCTCTGAGGTGGTACGCGCCTGCACGATTATATATATATATATATATACATGTTCAGCATACATACACACTACACTCACAAACACATACACACATACGTATATTATATATATATATATATATATATATATATATATATATATATATGTGTGTGTGTGTGTGTGTGTGTGTGTGTGTGTGTGTGTGTGTGTGTGTGTGTGTGCTTCGGATCACGAGTACTTTATCATCTCCCCATCTTCCTAGCTATCCTGTCAAACTAGCTCTTTCCTACCAGTCGCCATGATTGATCTCTAAATCTACAGTTTTTTTTTATTCTCTCTCTGTTTATTTCCTCATGTTCCTTTCTGTTGAAGAGCGTAGGCTCGAAACGTAGAAGACTTTCTCACTCCCCGAACATCAAACTAATACACCTGCTTGTTGTTTATACACCTGTCTTCGCCTTTTGTTTTTCTGTAAATTTCGACTATATATATATACATACACACATGTGTAGTATCTATTAAATAGCCGTCTAAACGTACGCATTCTTGACTATTCAATTTTACATACATACATACATACATACATATATATATATGTATATATATATGTATATATATATATATATATATATATATATATATATATATATATATATATGTACATTGGTGCTTGCGTACCTGTGATATTTGCGGCCGGGGTCGAACATTGCACTTGACAATAACTTTAGAAGTTGGTCTTCAAACTCCTTCCAAAAAGGCCTTCATAGCCTGTCAGACCGGCAGATATTTTACACCTCCATGCACACTCATAGACACACATACATAAATACCTACATACTTACACGCACACATACACACACACAGACATACACACATGCGCACACAGACACACACACAAACAACAAACACACACACACATTGTCTCGCTTGTTGGCAAAGACGGGGCTACAATTGCTAAAGGGTTCTTTCCTAATTCAAAGTCATTTCTTAAAAATTAAAATATCAGAAATAAAACTGTTTGAGGAAAAACGTAGGTGTTATCTTGGACCCTTTACCTGAGATTAGTTAATTATCAGGAAAGCCATATTTGATTGGAAGTTACTAATTTTACTAATTACCTTGAAGTGGAAAAAGTGCTTAATTAGCATAATTAGAAAGACGGTAGCGGAAACAGCAAAGCAGATTAGGTTCAGAATATGTAAAGTTATTTGATCCAGAATAGAATGAAGTCCGTAAATGTATTGGCTGTGAGCAAGAGAGAATAAAAGGCAAACAACAGTGTCTACGATTTGGAATTTAAGTCAGAATGGAAGTTCTAAGTTAAACTATTTGTATTCACCCAAAATTTTGTATCAGCCATAAAGTTGGAGAATAGTTCCATTGGCTAAGAATGTGAGGAACGTGATTCAATTCTGTAAAACCGAAGTGAAAAAAGCTACATGGAAACGGTAAGAGAAAAATCCCCTGCTAGGCAAAGAAGACTGATGTAACGTTACTCATGACTTTGGAATAAAAGGAAAAAAGATGGTGATACAAGTGTCATGAGCATTGAAGAAGTTTACAAAAAGAAACAATAGTTAGCGTGGCATGTTATTATGGTAATCAAGAACTGAAGAGATAATAGCAAACGGAATAAAGAAATAAGGAAATGGTAAAGTTCTACTGAAATAGAAGAATAATGGTACAATTAGTTAGAATGAAATCAGAATGAATGAAGGAAAAAAAATACGCAACACAAAGAAGGAAGGTTTGTGGATTAAAAAAATACGAGACTAAGAAAAGCTGAGTGGAACAAAAGTTTAATCAATATAAAGATGAAATTCTACGGGGATATATAATTAAATTTCCATTAAGAACACAGCCGTGGATGTTTAAAATGTAAACTTAGTTTTCACGAGATGTTGTTCAACCATTATATTAAAATGAATTATATGTCATGAAACAAAGAAGTTTGATATTTGTCAATATGGTAATGGAAACAAGTTTATGGAAGAGGTTAAAAGTGACAGACGTGTATGAGTTATGCAATGAATGGCCATCTGTTGCTTGGGCGTAAAATATAGGGACGTACAATAGCCATAACTTAAGCTTGAGTAAATAAGTTGATTGATTGGAAAATTATCAGTGTCGTTTCGAACTAGATGTTTTAACGAAACCCCACTGGAGGATAAGGAAGAGAAAATATGTATGAATTTGAATACCTCATGCATAAGTCTATAACTGCCAGGCTGCAAGATTCAATTTCAGCTAGTAACTCTCGTAAGTATATGGGGATAATTGATATTAACCTGCCTCAATGATAACACACATTCGGGAAAGAACATGAAGGGAAACTGAGAGATTATCAACGATTAAATTTTGAAATGAATTGAATAAGCAAATGAATTATATACAAGGATTATGGCTGAATTTAATTAAATGAAAGGATGTTGTAAACAATGTATTTATTGAAATGAAAAGAAGTATGAGCACAGCATAGACTAATGTATTTTGTGAATGTGAATGGTAGATTCTCCACTAATAAGAGTGAACAATTAGCGTTTAGTTAATGAGCCAAATGTGCATATGTTGCTACAAGGGAAATGGAGGTATAAACAATTGAGTAACCATAAACACGTTTCCCTTAACGCAACTCTCAAACTGAATCAGAGACATAGCGTGACAAGATGGTACCTTTGAAGGACAGGTACAATCCAGAAAGAATAACAAAGAAAGAAAGAATGAAGGAAAGAAGGAAACAAATCGATCAGATGGTTGGAATAGCATTTGACTCGAGAATCTCATAAGAATAGTAAGTTCCTGGTCAAATATGGCGGTCTATTTGGCACTCTAACGTTTTTGAGCGCGAAACAATGTTGAGATGTCCAGTTCGAAACTGTCCAATCAGAGTGAAATTGTTGACCGCAACGAGAAGCAAACAAACGCTTCCATATTTCCATTGTGAGTGTTTCCAGCCTGTTAATTGTGGCCATGCTGCAACATTTCCATCCGGCTTGTGATTGGTCGTTTACAATGACAACATGACGCGTATCAAATTGCACTTGCGTATAAAGCAGGTGTACGTATGTTGTTTTAAGTGTATGGACAACCGGAATGTTGAAAGGCTCGTGCCGTAACCAAGAACATTAGATCCAGCAGCGGTTGCTGTCAGTTTCAGTTAATGGGAAACATGAACTCTGTATCGCACGCATTCAAAGAATACCAACAATGAAATATAAAACAAGAGGAGGAAGAGATGGAGAAAGACGAGAAGGAGGAAGGCAAACGTTGTTTGAAGTACAAATTATTGTTACCTTAATAAAGGCAAACGATGCCATTGTGATGTGTTCCAAGCTCGTGATACAAGGAGGCAAATTTGTAGACATTTATTGAACGACATTCTCTGACGTACATAACAACTACATGCTTTATTGATTGCGGTGGAATCGATAAAAAAAGTAAACCCTGACGGAACTTGAGTACATGGACCGCAACCAAGGAAGAAGGCAAGATAAAAAAGAGTAAAAGGTGCAGTGTTGAATCGAACGAAGCAATAAGAAAAGAGACAGAAGGCTTGAGCAAGTTTCTTTACATCATGTCTTCAGACAATATTCTGTAATGCCTGCAACCATGAAAGACTAGCAAACGTGTACCAGATAAATTCAAAGCAAGGCTAGTGCGCATGCTCATTTGGCCAATGGGTATTTATGGTTGTGAAGCATAGACCCTGAACAAATCTGGAGAAAGAATAACGTGTTTGAAATGTGGGTTTTTATAGGAGAAAGTTATGAGTTTCTTACAAGGACCATCGGCTATTCGTGTGGTTGCTACAACAAATAGGTCAAAGACGACAACTCTTGAACATTGTGAAAAAGACAAAAGGTCATCTGTTATGGCCGTATTCGAAGAAGCAGAGGTTTAGAAAACATTATTATGAAAGGAAGAGTAGAGGGCAGCAGATCACGAGGCCGGCAGAGAATGCAATGAAAGGACAATATCAGGAACTCGTTAGACAAAAGTGGCAAGGTAACTGGAGAACTCGCGCTTAATCAGGAATATTTTCGTTGTAGTGACACCAATGCTCTGCAGGCGTACGGTACATGAGGACGATCATTGTCGAAGAGTCTTCATCATTTTTGATAAAAAAATCAAAATTTTCCTGCTGCGAAATCAGATACGATTACGGTGAAAGACAAGAAAAAGAAATAGAACAGTTTATCTGCTATCTGTTATGTTTTTACTTGCGACAGCCATTAGGCTGCGGCCATGCTGGGGCATTGCCTCGAAGAGGTTTTAGTCGAAAGAATCAATCTGAGCAACTGAGCAATTTTTAAAAGCCTGCTACTTATTCTATCGTTTTATTTTGTCGAACCACTACGTTACAGGGACGTAAACACACTAACACCGGTTGTCAAGCAGTGGATGGGGACAATCACAGACACACAGAGACAGACACACGCATACACACGCGCGCGCGCTCGTACACACACAAAAACAGGCCGGCCTCCTTTCAGTTTCCGTCTACCAAATCCACTCTCAAGGCTCCGGTCGGCTCGAGGCTATAGTAGAAGACACTTGCCTAAGGTGCCACGCAATGGGACTGAACCCGGAACCATGTGGTTGTTAAGCCAGCTTTTTACCACACAGCCCCACCTGCGCCTATGATTGTTGATCGTCTTTATTCAATTTCGTTTATATCACCAACACCAATGATAGAGGCATTAATTTAACAACTTCCAATTGTTACTACTGCATAAAATTGAGCGAATGTACCTGCACATAAAACCTGCTTCATTCTTATACTGACGCTGTCGTGTGTAACGCTAAACAGTACTTCTGACATTTGACCTGAACCACAAGAGATGACTGCTTCATGTTTCCGTTACGTTTGCCAACTTCGAAACACATTCAATAGGGTATTGATCTCTTTCAGCTCTTTGGGGAATTTGATTATGGAAGTTGTATTCAATATTGGACGACTTTTGAATGAATAGAGATTCTTTCATTTGCCAAATGCCTTCCGCAATTTCCCGTTTTCCAAGTCAGCATCTAAAGCTGAGAGCGATAAGCATGACGTGTAAAGCAACACAATACTCTACAGTATCAAATCAGTTTTCTGAAGTGTGTTAATTGTTGTTATTTCGACCTAGATCAACCTGTATTCAGCAGGTATACGATCAACTCTACTCCAGGTGTGACTAAGTTTTTTTTAAATATTTTTCGACACAGGCACAAACAAGGCTGTATGGTGAGAAGTCTGCTTCCCAAACACATGGTTCCAGGTTCAGTCCTACTTCGTGGCACTTTGGGCAAGTGTCTTCTACTATAGCCTCAAGGTGACCAAGGATTTCTGAGTGGAGTTGGTAGACGGAAACTGAAAGAAACCCCTCGTATTTATGTATATGTGTGTACGTGTGTGTGTGTGTGTGTGTGTGTGTGTGTGTGTGTGTGTGTGTGTGTGTATGTATGTGTGTCTGTGTTTGTCCCTCACAGACACTTGACAACCGGCGTCGATATGTTTACGTCCCCGTAAATTAGCGGTTCGACAAAAGAGACCAAGACAATAAGTATCAGGCTTTAAAAAAATATAAACATTGGGGTCGATTAGCTGGACTAAAATTCCTCAATGCGGTGCCCCAGTATGACCACAGTTTAATGACTGAAACAAGTAAAAGATAAAAGATACACACAGATACAAAGACACACTGACACATTGACACACAAACACACACACACACACACACACACACACACGCACACACACACATATCAGTTCCAGCTCAGAGCTGTGGCCATGCTGTAGCACCGCCGTTTTGCTACACTGTTATTATTGAGAGCCTCCTCTGATATGTGGCATTTGAGGAAAAATGGGGGTTTATATATATGAATATTGCTTTCCAGTCAAATAAAGCACCATAAAAGTAGAAGTACAAATATAGAATAGTGGCACAAGGCACCAAAATTATCGAATGCTATTTCCAGTAAACATTGGCACCTTGTACCACTATTCTACGCACACACACACACACACGCACACACACACACACACACACACACACACACACACACACACACACACACACACACACACACACACATTATTAGCAAGCTTTCAAGGAGATATTCATCAACAGTACTTTGGAGTAAAGGTTATTTGCCCTCATAACATGGCAGTTCTGGTTTAGGACGAATGTTGCTGTAATTTAGCCCCAGGAGACATTGTCACCAGCTGGCTGAGTGTCGTATAGCCAGCTGGAGACGATGTCCCCTGGGATTAAATTACAGCAACATTCGTCCTAAACCAGGACTGCTATGTTATGTTGGCAAATAATCTTTACTCCAACAAGCTTTCCGTTTTCGTCTACTAAAGCCACTCAGAGGGCTTTGGTCGGCCCGAGCCTATAGGAAAAGCCTCTTGCCGAAGATGCTGCGCAATGGCAATGAAACCGGAACCACTTCTTACGACACAGTCACGCCTGTGCCTATATAAATACGTTATATCGCTTCTAAATGCTGCTTTCTAAATGCCGAATCACTGACAGTCAGCACCAGGTTAACTCTCTCCTTAACTTTCCTGACAGCGAAGGAAATTTAAATAAAGTCATTCATCGCGTACTCTATTCAATACACTGGGTACAGCATACTTAATCTTAGCGATGTGTTTTCTCTAAAAGTTCTCCACAAATATATGACGAATTATTTAGGGACACAATGTAAAGAAAATTGGGGTAATTTTACCTCAGAGGAAGCAATCTCCTGAGAACGTTATATTTCAAGATCTATATCTATCTTCAAGCATTCGAGATTGATAGAATTCATTTTGGGCCTATAGACACTCTGGGTTAAACGGAACACTAACAGGAGCATACAACTCTGCCGAAAAGGGGTCACAGTTATATTTAAATGAATGAAAAAAATAAAAGCTAGAA
>NC_142932.1:125003707-125016207 GCF_046866305.1 Octopus bimaculoides | reverse complement strand
AACAACGTCAACATCATCATCACTATTATCATTTTGCATCTGTTTTCCACACTGACATGGATTGAAATGTTCAACAGTATCCATCGGATCGGAGAGCCATGTCTGGTTCCAATGAGTCGATTTCGGTACCACTTCAACTGTTAGATGCTCTTCCTAACATCATCCATATAAAGGACTTGAATTGGGCGCGTCACTAGTGGTACCAATTCTGTAGGGATTGTCTTGCCATCTCCAAGACTAAATGCCTCTTTCAAGCCCTGTATTTTTTTTTTACTCTAGGCCCAAGGCCCGAAACTTTTGGGGAGGGGCCAGACGATTATATCGACCCCAGTACGCAAGTGGTACTTTATTTATCGACCCCAAAAGGATGAAAGGCAAAGTCAACCTGGGTGAAATTTGAACCCAGAACTTAAAGACGGATGAAATACCGCTAAGCATTTCGCCCGACGTGCTACCCACTCTGCCAGCCCGCTGCATTTCAAGTCCTGTATTTTGGACCTTGCAGAACGTAGTAGGGGCATTTTTCTTGGTAACAAGAACTTGTGGGATGGCTTTGTAGTTGGTCAAGAGAAAGATCACCTCCAAGAATCAGAAATCTTGTTGCGAGGGAGATTATGGTAGCAGAGTAACAAAGCGGACAAAGGGCAGGAGGGGGGGATATTGGGGGAGATATGGAAGGAGAAGACGAGGAAGAGTAATGTGAATGATTAGGAAGAAAGCTTGGGGAGTGGGGACAAAATAATATGGTTCAAGCGATTGTACAAGAGGACCCTGTGATCGGTTGAGGGGTGAGAGGGAGAGAGTAAGAGAGAGAGAGAGAAAGTGTGTGTGTGTGTGTGTGTGTGTGTGTGTGTGTGTGTGTGTCCCTCGCCACTGGTTGACAATCGGTGCTGGTTTGTTTACGTCGTCGTAAATTAACGTTTCGGCAAATGAGACCGCGAGAATAAATAATAGGTTTCAATGAAAACGAAAATAAGTACTGCGGTCGATTCTTTCGACTAAAAAGTCTTCAAGGCAGTGCCCCAGTATGGCCGCAATCATGGCGATGCTCCAGCATAGCCACAGTCAAACTGACTGATCAAGTAAATGAATATATATATATATGTGGTTGTGTGGTAAGTAGCTTGCCTACCAACCACATGGTTCCGGGTTCAGTCTCACTGCGTGGCACCTTGGGCAAGTGTCTCCTACTATAGCCTCGGGCCGACCAAACCTTTGTGAGTGGATTTGGTAGAAAGAAACTGAAAGAAGTCCGTCGTGTATATATATATATATATATACATGTGTGTGTGTGTGGGGGGGGGGGTGTATTTGTTCCACAACATCGCTTGACAACTTATGCTGGTGTGTTTACGTCTCCGTAAACTAGTGGTCCGGCAAAAGAGACCGATAGAATAAGTACTGGGCTCGATTTGCTCGACTGAAGTCGATGCTCCAGCATAGCCACAATCAAATAACTGAAACAAATAAAAGAATAAAAGAATGTATATATATGTGTGTGCATACACACACATCACACACACACACACACACATATATATACGCACGCATATATATAGAGAGAGATATACACATATATGCACACACACACGCACGCGTACACACACACGCACACACACGCATGCACACACACGCATGCACACGCACACACACACATACACACACACACACACGCACACGTACACAGACTCGTACACACATATAATATTGTTTTATATATTCTCATAAATGTAAAGGTTGAATAGGCTATGCGTTCTCCACCGTTGGTGAGAGTTTGCCAGGTTAATTAGGTTGGTTATTGGACACGGTTGAATGAACATTGAGAGAACGTCGTCCAAGCAACTCTCTCTCTCTTCCCCACGATGTAATCGGTTGTAATATTGCATGGAGTTAATAATCACCTGTGAAGTGTGATTCATTGCTGAATGTTGTGCTGTGTTGTTTTACATAAGGAAGTGCTTGGATTCATTATATTAAGTTGTTTCTCACGAAATGTCGTATTTGAAAGGTAACAATGAAATCTTTCAGAAGTGTCAGAGAACTGATTTATTTAATCAAAGTATGATCCATGTTCATTTATGACGTTTACCGAATGTTTTTCTATGTCCTATATGCCATCTTTAAAAAAGAATTCATGTTTTGCTGTGATAAACTGTTCGAATGCTTCAATTACCTTTTCTCTACTTAAGAATGTTTTATTGCTTATGCACAGCTCAAAATTCTTAA
The DNA here is from genome assembly GCF_046866305.1 of Octopus bimaculoides. NCBI lineage: Eukaryota > Metazoa > Mollusca > Cephalopoda > Octopoda > Octopodidae > Octopus > Octopus bimaculoides. The sequence goes on along the minus strand of NC_142932.1, from coordinate 125,013,981 downwards.
ATAAGCGATGATCAGTAGGAGAAATATCAGGGGAACAGGGAAGATGTTGCAAAATCTCATAATTCAGGCTTTGCAACTTTTGGACCGTAGCCTGAGAAGTGTGAGGACGTGCATTGTCGTGGAGCAACATCGGGTCATCTCTATTCACTAGTCTGGTTTGCCTCATTTTCAAATTCTCTTGCATACAATCAATTTCCTGGCAATACGATTTTCCTGGCAATACCGTTTTTTTTTCCTTGTTGCAGAAATGAATAATGAATTCCTTCACAGACCACCATACAGTGACCATTAACTTTTTAGGGTGCAATGGTGGGTCTGGATAGTGTTTAGGTGACTCTCCTGCATCTAATCACTGTCCTGTTCTCCTGCTGTTGTCAAAGAGTGTCTGTTTCTCATCACAAGTAATGATTTGATGCAAAAATGGTCTTTTTTCCACTCGAGAAAGCAATAAGGAGCACACTTCGAGGCGTCTGTTTTTTTTTAATCTTGTTCAGTTGATGCGGAACAAACCTATCCGTTTTCTTGACTTTTCCAATGTTTTACAGATGTCCAAAAACAGTTATGTGAGATGTTTGGAATTCTGATGAAAGTTTTTTTCTAACCTTGGTTTTCGGATTTTGTTCAACCGAAGCATTTAATCCATCATACCGAATAACTGATATTGGCCTACCCCTTGGTTTGTTTTCAAGGCTATTATCTCCTGAACGAGGGCTTTGGAACCATCTCTGAACAGTTCTGATGTCAACAAAATCATTACCAAAGGCCCGATTGATTTTCCGTAGAGCTTCTGCGGCAGAGTGACACATTTTGTACTCATAGGATAAAATCACTCAGCATAGTTTGGTTGTTATCATTATCATAAGGTCTGTGAGTACGAATTTTGTATGCCAATGTTTTTGGGAAAGAAAAAGAGTCAAGTTTAAATGCAAGGTAGACATAATTGAGTTTTTAAATGACTGAAATAACAAGTAATTAAAAATGCGACTTTTCATGTGAACCAACTTCATAAATACTTTTGTTCGAGTTCATAAGACGCAAACAGTTAATTGTACAAATAGTTTTAGTAGCAATATTAAAATAGAACGAGTTACTCATGGATCAAAACCTCTTCGGTTCGCCTGGAATTCGTTTCTGAGCTCACGGTGATCTATCGATTAATTTGAAAATTAATAAAAAAAAAAACCGCAAAATCTTCAGGGATTTTATCGTCAGGTAAACCAAGTTAGTCTACTGCAGTTGTTTTCTTTTTCTTGGCATTATTACTGAAAGGAGAAGGTGGTGAACCGGCAGATTCGTTGGCACGTCTGGGAAATGCTTAGTGGCATTTCACCCATCTTTGCGTTCTGAGTTCAAATTACGCCGAGGTCGACTTTGCCTTCCATGTTTTGAGGTCAATAAAATAAGTTGAGTAAGGGGGTTGATGTAACCGAATAGTCACTTCCACCAAAATTTCGGGCTGTGTGCCATTACAAGAAAGGAGAATCAGAACAGAGAATCGTTAAAGCGTCGGAAAAATGCTTTGTATATTTGTTCCGACTCTTTACGTTCCCGGTTCAAAATCCGCTAAGATCAACTTTGTCTTTTGAGATTCAAGCAATAATGTTTTAGTCAATTACTGAGATCAACGTAATTGACTTACCCCTCCCCTTTAATTAGTAACCTTGGACCAACATTACTATCGTTATTACTATCAAACACAGTGAGCTGGCAGAATCGGTAGCGCGCCAGGCGAAATGCTAAGCGGTATTTTGCCCGTCGCTACGTTCTGAGTTCAAATTCCGTCGAGGTCAACTATACTTTTTAACCTTTCGGGGTCGATTAAATAAATGCCAGTTACGCACTGGGGTCGATGTAATCGACTTTTAGCTAGTGGAAAAAATTTGAAATCCTTATTATTATTCTCCAAATTAAGGCCGTGTGGTGGCAGAATCGTTTCCATTCCGGTCAAAATGCTTAGCAGCATTTTTCGTCCGTCTTTAGGCTCTGAGGTCGACTTTGCTTTTCACTCCTTCGGCGTTAATAGAATAAGTAACAGTCTATGTAACCAACTTTCCCCCTCCCCTCAAAAACCGCTGGCACTCTGCCAAAATTTGAAACCATTATTACTCAAACTGAAGAATAATGAACTTCGGGAAAAGACTAGTAATTATACCAATATGAAAGAGACAACTTCGTACAATCCACAAGACTGAAAATTTGGGTGACGGAGAGTTTATCGATTTCATAGATTCTAGTATTTATTTCATTGACATCGAAAGGATGGAAAACAAAGTCGACCTCGGTGAAATTTGAACTCAGAACGTAAAGCCAAGAGAAATGTTGCGAAAAATTTTTGTCCGGCGTGGTAATGATTGTGCTAGCTCGCCGCTTCGTTTCAGCTGTAGATAAATATTGCAGAATATTTACTGTGCAAATCAACTGAGGCAAATAGAGAGAGAGTTTGCAGAAAAGGTGAAGCTGACCAGATTAAATAAATGCTAATGATATACAGTAGAGATACTGATATGGCTCCATCGATACTGATATGGCGCCAATAAACTTTCTCTCGCTCACACACACACACATCCTGGAACACACATGCATTTACACATACTCGATATATTATCTTGAAGTTTGGTAGTGCCATTGGATCTACAGCTTATTTCTTGGAATAAGTCTTAAGATTTGCGCCAAGATAATCAAGTATCTATTATCTTTTTCCAATAAAATAAACTAGTGTTCTAATCCCGATGTAATGAAGTCAAAATGCTGGTATGTATCTGTCTGCGTTTGATTCCTGTTCTATGTGACACGCTTATGTGTTTGGGAATAATTTCTTCCTTTATGCCTCCGCATGAGAGAGAAAAAGAGCAAGACAGAGAGAAAGAGAAAGAGAGAGAGATAGAGAGACGGAGATAGCAAGTGAGAGAAAGAAAAGGAGGGAAATAGAATGCGCGTGCGTGTGCATTGGTATTTCTGTCTCTTTCATCTTTCACCGCCTTTCGTTAATCCTTTATCTTTCTGCTCAGCATCAGCTTTCAATTGAATTTTCCCAGCAATCAATTAAATATTTCACACATGACTATGTTTCTGTTTTTCTATTCCCATCTGGTTTTATTAATCTTCACAATTTTGACAGTTGCTAATAACGACTAGCAACGTGCTCCATTGCATATTACCTGCAAACATCGTCATAAGAAATTTCACACTTCAGGATATAGTTCTCTGCCACTCTGAAGTTAAAGGATCTCGACCGACGCTAATTAATTGCTAGAGATTTCTAATTAACGAATTCAGACTCTTTACCATTTCAAAATGAATCCATTTAATGTTTCTGCTTATTTATTGGTTTCTGTCTCAAAAGTATTTCCTTTTACTTGGATTTTTAATTTACTTTACCATTAACCATTTCTCTATTCCCTATTGTCAGTCATTGGACTGCGGCCATGCTGAGGCACAGCCTTCAAGCATTTTAGTCGAAGGAATCGAACCCCTGATTTATTTGTTTAGGCCGAGTACTTAATCTATCGGTCTGTTTTGCCGAACCGCTAATTTATGAGGAAGTAAACGTACCAACATCGATTGGTAGAGGGACAAACACACACAAACACACACTCAGATATATGTGTGTGTGTACATACATACATATATATATATATATATATATATATATATATATATATATTCGCCATGATTGATCGCGAGCCACTAAACCTCTTCAAACGCTCTAGCCAGAAGCACACAACCTCTTTAATGATGGAAGTAATATAAATAAATATATAACTGCTCAGAATTTCTTTTTGTGGAGTTTTTTCCTGATTTATGGACAAATGACCGATAATATACACTAATCCTTCAACTCTCGCGTCGTGTATTACCATCCAAATTCCCCGCGATAGTTGAAAATCCGCGAAATAGAAACAGTACTGTACTGTATATTTTTTTTTTATTTATATAATTTATATATATTTATTTTATCATATTTCGTTTTTGGGATTTGGTTTGCAAGATTTTTTATGTGATTTCGTGTGTTGAAGCATATTCTGTTGTGTCTGGGGAGAGTCATTTTCTTATTGTGCCTTAAAGAGTCAAGACTATTGAAAAGGTTGCAAGACGCAACGAAAGTTTTAGGAAAATAAAAATAAGAAATAAGTGGAAATTTTACCGGTGTGTTAAATTTTAAGGCACAATAAGAAAATGACTCTCTCCAGACACAAAAGAATATTTTATCATAAATGTAAAACAACGTCACGGAGGAAAGATATATATATATATATATATATATATATATATATATATATATATATATATATATACATATATATATGCATATATATACATATATATATATATGTGCATATATATGAGTGTATGTATAAATGTGTATAATATATGTGTGTGTGTATGGATGTATATATATATATATATGTGTGTGTGTGTGTGTGTACTTATATATATATATATATATATATATATATATATATATATATATATATATATATATATATATATACATATATATATATATATATATATATATATATATATATATACATATATATATATATATATATATATATAAATATACATATATATATATATATATATATATATATATATATATATATATATATATATATATATATATATATATATATATATATATATATGTATATATATATATGTTAGTACATGAATGGATGAATGAATGAATGTACGTAAGCATCTATGTACATAATATGATAACGGTTTCCAAACTCTCTATCTCTCTCTCTCTCTTTCTCTCTCTCTCTCTCTCTCTCTCTCACACACACACACACAGTGAGCCAACGAGGGAGCCTGTATGTGGTCGCTCACTCTGCAACTGCTTAGAAATCGTAGGGAAATTTCTCCCTCTTCTTTGTATTCACAACAGGTATAGCACTGAGATGAATCCGTGAGTTTCAGGAGTTATAAGGACATTTAGTCCATGGGAAACCGTTTCCGACCACTTAACACTTCTGATTACCACAGCGCTTGCCTTCAATTTTATCAGAAGTTGAAAGTGAGCTACGTGACCCTTGTATTACGCTTCACCGCACATCAAAACACGATTCTGCATGCACGTATGTGTTGTACTAACTTGACCGACTATCTTTTCGATTTCAAAGGCGAGACACAAAAGCCTGTAATGCCCTACTTTGGTCGATCTAAGCCACACGCCCTCGTCAGAGAGAGCTAAATATAATGGTTCTTTTGTGGGCATACTAAACTGAAAGCCCATTAAATTTCAATAGACAGCGTATGATATTTTTCTCCATACTCATTCTTTAATGATAGTAGGCATAGAAACAAAAATAGTTTTCGTGCTATAATGTTCCCAATTTTGGAGATCTTTTTTTTAGAAAACATGCCATATTCTAAATATCATACAACAACACTATTATTGTCCACTGTGTGATTTTTTTGTGTGATTTTTTTGTAAATGTTTATATTAAAAAATTAACCTGTTTCTATTTTACTTTGTATTTTCCGAAGTGGCCACGACAGCGTGGCACCTTATAATTCTGTTTCATTTTTTAAAATGAAGAAGAAGAAGAAGAAGAAGAAGAAGGAGGAGGAGGAGGTGGAGGAGAAGGAGGAGGAGGAGGAGAAGGAGGAGTAGGAGGAGGAGGGGGGAGAAGGAGAAGGAGAAGAAGAAGAAGAAGAAGAAGAAGAAGAAGAAGAAGAAGAAGAAGAAGAAAGAATTTGCGCAAAAAATGAGAAACAGCATCTCAAATGATGTAAGTATAGAATTTGGGAATTTGGAATCGAAAAATGCGCCATGCTGAAAATGAAAGGAAGAAGATTTGAAGAAAGCCAAGGAATTGAGATGCCAAATGGGCAAAGAATGAGAGCGGTTATATAAGTACTTGGGAATACTGGAAGCAGACGTGGTAAAAAATGAAGAAACGAAACAAATTACTAGTAGGGAGTACAAAAGGAGGATAAGAATATTATTGCAGTCAAAGCTGAATTGCAAAAATCGTACTGAAGCAATAAATTCTAGAGCAGTACTCTTAATCAGATATGGTGTTGAAATTACAGACTTGAGCAGAAACGATGTAAAGAAACTTGACAGAAAAACTAGGGAGTTGCTGACGATGTATGGAGCCCACCATCCGAAAGCTGATATCAAACGGCTGTACTTGGGGAGAAACCAGAGCGGAAGAAGCTTAATAGCTGTAACAGAATGTGTACAGATTGAAAAAAAAAACTTAGCAGCCTTTTTACAGAGCAGCACAGAAAAAATACTAAAGACAGTTAATAAAGAACAGGTGATGAAGCACAGGAGAAAAGGGCAAGAATGAAATACAAAGAGAGCACGTCAGAGGGATCGAAGTGAAACCTCTGCATGACCAATTTTGGAGAGCCACTGGAGAAGAACGTGGAACAGAATTTTGGGCTTGGTTACAAACAGTGCTATTGAAAAAAACATTCACACACACACACAAAAAAAAAGAGAGGGTAATTGTAGCGTCCAGAATCAAGTAATAAAAAGAAACAGCTTGACGGAAAATATATCTGGGGAGAATGTGTCAAAAAAATGTAGAATCTATGGAATTTGGAACGAGACATAAGGCGGATATTGTGGCAGAATGTACCAAGTTGACACAGGAAGAATACAAGAAATGGGAGCACAAGAAACTGTGCCAGAAATGGAGATTTGAAGCTGGACATACATGGTATGAACATCAGATCAAAAGAGTGCTGGAGTCGGAGAATTGTAAGATTCTGTGGGACTCTCCAATTCAAACAGAGAAGAAACTAGAAAATAATATGCCAGACAACACAAAGATAGACAAGAAAAAGCGAAGTTGTCTACTAATTTATCCATCATGTCCGTCCCATTCCAGAATCGTAAAGAAAGAAGACGAAAAGCAAGAAAAACAAAAATGAATAAAATCCGTTAAAATTTTAAATTACAAGAATTAAGAATATGAAAATTGGGAACTGTAAGCAAAAATATAGACAAGTAGTTGAAGGGGGTTGAAATAAAATGCCCTGTCGAGCTTCTACAGAAAGGTTACCTTTTAGGGACAAGAAAGATTATCAGGTGCGGATTAAGCACTTGAAAGACTGTTGAAAGATTGTAGATACCTAAGTTTGCAGGTAACAACCCGCTACCCACATAAATTCTATCAGGAATAAGATCAAACCTGTGTCAAATCGATGATAATAATAATAATAATGATGATGATGATGATGATGATGATAATAATAATAATAATAATAATAATAATAATAATAATAATAATAATAATAATAATAATAATAATAATAATAATAAGAAGAAGAAGAAGAAGAAGAAGAATTAGACGAACTAGAAACACCTGCAGAAAAGGCTAAGCGCTTGAAAACCCGTGCTAAAATTGCTGCCTTAGCTATTATGACTGAAAAATGGCATGGAAAACCTCTCAATGGCAAATACCCAAAGAGAGTGAATAATGCAGATATTAACAAAGCCCTTACCCACCAATGGTTAATGGCCTCTGGCTTGAAATCAGAAACAGAGGGGTTTATCATAGCAGCCCAAGATCAATGCCTACATACAAAGAACTACCAGGCCAACATATTAAAGAACGGCAGCTCCCCATTATGTCGTATATGCCAACAACAAAATGAGACCATCGATTATGTTGTCTCCATGTGCAGTCTGCTTGCGCCTACAGAGTATCTCAACAGGCATGATAGAGCTGCACAATATATTCACTGGGTAATATGCAAAAACCTGGACTTGCCCCATGATAAAAACTGGTGGGAACACAAACCACCCCCAGTACTTGAAAATGATCACATTGCACTCCTCTGGAACTTCACCATTCAAACTGACAGAAAGATAGACGCAAATAGGCCAGACATCATACTGAAAGACTTCAGACAAAAATCATGCCTCCTCATTGATATGACTGTCCCAATCGATATAAATGTATCTGTCAAGACCTACCAAAAACTGAGCAAATATAAAGATCTTGAAATAGAAATTAGCAAAATGTGGAATCTGAAGACGAAAACAATACCTATTGTCATAGGTGCCCTGGGAATGACAGCGAAACGGGCTGATTACTACCTAGCTCAGATACCAGGAAACCCCAAAATGGCTGAAGTTCAAAAGATAGTGCTCATGGGAACTGCCCATATCCTACATAAAATACTGTCTATGTGATCTCAAATTTTAAAGCAAACACATAATTTTCTTATGGTTTCTTAAACATTCACTTGAACAAAACTGTACAAATCCAAATATATGGTACCCTACGCATAACACCTACATGAACTTCTAACTTGTTGTCTCTTGAGGTCTCTGGGTGAGACTTGGATCCAACTTGCACAAATGCAAAACAAAAGTCAAACATAAAATAATAATAATAATAATGATAATAATAATAATAATAATAATAATAATAATAATAATAATAATAATAATAATAATAATAATAATAATCATAATAATAATAATAATAATAATAAATAAATCATATTATCTCTGGCTGCCCAATCCTGGCTAAGATAAATCATATTATCTCTGGCTGCCCAGTCCTGGCTAAGAAGGAATATATTCACAGACACGACAGAGCTGGGACCTATATACACTGGAAGCTATGCCAACACTATGGAATAACAACGGAAAAAAGATGGTATAAACACACGCCAGAAAAGGTCACAGAAAACGAGAAAGCAACCATACTCTGGGATATGCCAATACACACAGATAGAGAAATTAAGGGAAATAGACCAGATATAGTTGTCAAAGATCATGAAGAAAAAAAAATGCTTTCTAATTGCGCGCATATTTATGTATGTAGGCATGTCTGTATGTATGTATATATGTATGCATGTATATATGTGTGTATGTATATATGTCTGTATGTGTGCATGTATGTATGCATGTATATATGTATGTATGCATGTATGCATGGATATATATATATGCATATATGCATGTATGTATATATGAGTGTATGCATATATGTATCTATATGTATATATGTATGTATGCATATATGTATGTATACAGACGTTTATGTATATATATTTGCAAGATTCTTGATATGTAATGATGAATTCAGATATTTTAAGATTGGGTGCGGGTGGCCGTTTTGTTTCATTTATGTATTTATTTTATTATTTTTTCTTTTGTTAATAAGTATGCTCTATTTATTTGTGTCCTTTCTGTTCCATTTTCTCTTTCTGGTACCATGGAAATAGAAAATGGAATAGACAGAACAGGACCAGAGGGGAATAACAGACATGAAAAATAGAAAATTGCTGAAGAGGTCACAGAATGCATTACGAAAGAACTTTGATAATAAATCTAAAGGGAAGACCAAACAAACAGTGGCAGAAAACAAAAGAGAAAATGACCCTCCCCAAATATAACAATACGAGTGTACGCGTGTGCGTACACGTATATAAACATCTATTATATAACTATACATATACGTGTGTATATCTATATATATGTATATACATGTGTTTATATAGATATGTATATACATATATGTGCATACACAGGCATATGTGTGCATGTGTGTCTGTGTGCATCTGTGTGTATGTGTGTGTGTGTGTGCATGTGTATGTTTGTCGATATGTATGTTGAGATATACATCAGAAAAATAAAAATCGGTAACAGCTGAATCTTACGTAATGTTTTTGTATTTGAATGCACACACACACAAACTATACACACACACACACACACACACACACTCACACATACACACACATATATATATATATAGATATACATATATATATAATATATATATATATATCTATATATGTGTATATATATATATATGTATATATATATATATATATATATATATATATATATATATATATATATATATATATATATATATATATATATATATATATATATATATATATATATATATATATATATATATATATATATATATATATTTATATATACATACACATACATATATGCATGTATATTGGAGACTATTGAGTTATCTATTTATTCCCCTTGTGAGTAATTCGATATCTCCAATGACATCTGTTTCTCCAAATATTGATATTGATCTCACCGCCAAGTCCCGATATCTTTTAAGCTGGCATCCTTTCTTAAGAGATGACTTGAGACAGGGACAGCAACATCAACGAGCAGACTCAGTTTCAACTTTTTATGGCAAAACCACACTGAATGGTCGATTATCGCGCCGCTTTATTTTTGTACCGCATAATAGGTGTACATATATATATATATACATATGTGTGTGAGTGCGTGTGTTTTTGTGTGTGTATAT
>NC_142932.1:124963707-124991207 GCF_046866305.1 Octopus bimaculoides | reverse complement strand
GACTTCTGTTCATCATTATATATCCGTGAAAGAGGTTAGAATTTATCCGGTTACATCTCGGTAACACGTGCTTATACAGAATAATATTCAGCACTGAATATATTCTAATTATTTATAATATAATATAGGATAAAATCTTTATAAGAATTTATCGAGTAGTCAACGTGAAAAAACCCCATAAGGAAAAAAACTCATCGTTTTTTTCCCCATAAATGTATATAATTTATATAAGGGCATTAACTATATAGTAATGCCTCACGCTTAGAGGGACTAAATAAGTCAAAAACTACCAAAAAATAAGCAACATATTTACCGAAAACGAGGGAAATGCAACTTTCAAAAATTTTTTGGTAGTTTTTGACTTATTTAGTCCCTCTAAGCGTGAGGCATTACTATATAGTTAATACCCTTATATATATATATATATATATATATATATATATATATATATATATATATATATATATATATATATATATATATATTTTATATGTATACTTACGTTCGAAAACCATATAAATCTACACAAAATTCGGTTGATATTAAAGAAATGATCGGAATATTTCATAATTCGTGAATTAGAATTTGAACTCGTATCTCCGCAAAATTATTTTTATCTCTAGTTTAAAACAGAAACAAACAATAAAAACAAATAATTCACTTCTTTCTCTCTCGGTATGTTCCTAACTATATCAGTCAACTAACTCAATATAATATAATTGACTAAATAACTACTTGTTTGTACTATTTCTCTATTCTGATAACGTATGAAATAACGAAACAGCCTGTCTATAAATGTAGGATAAATATTAAATACATGGTGTGTGTCCAAAACTAGGTCTACAGTTATGAAAAAAGAAAACACGTACAATACTCATATATTTTTATCAAAGAGACTAAAAGTTACGATAAAACTATTATGATTAATGACACTGAAAATATAAAAATGAGGCTAACTTTTAATTTTTTTTTATAAAAATATATTAGTATTTTACACGTTTTTTTTTTCGTAACTGTATACCTAGTTTTGCACCATGTATATTCAAAGTATCCCACTTGTTCACAATGAAGCATAAAATGTCTTTCGCATTCTTTGTCACGATTAATAGCAGAAGCAATGTTGAGGAACAAAAATATGTTATGGCAGTAGTGGTTCACTTTCATTTGCACATTTACTTGCGTAGCAGGATGTCTTCACATCCATCGAGACTGACATGCCTGACTCGCTTTTTCGAATTGTAAAAACATCTGAAAGAACACACGTGGATTATGATACTAAAGAAAGGGATTAGGATTAAGAAAATTTCCAAAACATCTTATTTGAAGTTAAATTGACTGCTTACACTTTGATAGAAGAGAAAATGAATCGAGGATATTTAGGCGTGGCTGTGTGGTAAGAAGCTTGCTTCCTAACCACATGGATCTCGGTTCAGTCCCGCTGCATCGTGCCTTGGAAAAGTGTCTTCTACTATAGCCTCGGGCCGCCCAAAGACTTGTGAGTGGATTTGGTAGATAGAAACTAAAAGAAACCCGTCGTGTATACATGTATATATGTCTGTGTGTGTATGTATGTGTGTGTGTGTGTGATTGTCTGTGTCTGTGTCCTTGTGTTTGTGCTTGTCCCCCATCATCACAGCTTGACAACGGGTGTTGGTGTGTTTATGTCCCCGTAATTAAGCGGTTCGTGGAGGCGCATGGCTTAGTGGTTAGGGTGTCAGCATCACGATCGTAACATTGTGGTTTCGATTCCTGGACCGGGCGACGCGTTGTGTTCTTGAGCAAAACACTTCATTTCACGTTGCTCCAGTCCACTCAGCGGGCAAAAATGAGCAACGCTGCGATGGACTGGCGTCCCGTCCAGCTGGGGAACACATACGCCATTGAAACCGGGAAACCGGGCCCATGAGCCTGGCTAGGCTTTGAAAGGGCGGATTTATTTATTTATTTATTTAATTAAGCGGTCAAATAGATACTAAGCTTAAAAGTTAAGTCTCGGAGTCGATTTGCTCGACCAAAACCCTTGAGGGTGATGCTCCAGCATGGCCGCGGTCAAATGACTGAAACAAGTCGGAGAGTATCTATGTTACAGAGCCGTGTCAATTCCAGTTTATTTGTTTTCTCTTTCATTTCCTTCCCTTATCTTTCTCATTCGAAATGAAGAAAGCTATTTCAATGCTCTGCTTGAATATAATATAATTAAATAATTGACTCTCTGTTGTTCGACTATTCTATATTAATGAGATATAAGCTACGGAAGCAGGCTGTCTATTGATAACAGTTAAATATTAAATCTATAGTATTTAGAGGCTGTTTTTAGTAACGATAATTTTGGAAACCAAACGAAACTATTGGCTGATACTGTAAAAAGTCTAAACATGAGGCACAGACACATACATACATGCATGCATGCATACATACATACATACATACATACATACATGTAGAGGCGCAATAGCCCAGTGGTTAGGGCAGCGGACTCCCGGTCGTAGGATCGCGGTTTCGATTCCCAGACCGAGCGTTGTGAGTGTTTATTGAGCGAAAACACGTAAAGTTCCACGAGGCTCCGGCAGGGGATGGTGGCGAACCCTGCTGTACTCTTTCACCACGACTTTCTCTCACCCTTTCTTCCTGTTTCTGTTGTACCTGTATTTCTGTGTCACGCTGAATCTCCCCGAGAACTACGTTAAATATCCTAACATCACCCAGTAAGACCTTTGTCAGCCGCTCTCCAGCTATCAATTTAAAATTGTATACGACAATGGTACGTCCGCACTTAGAATTTGCATCACCATTCTGGAGCCCCTATCTTGCTCAGCATATAAAACTCTTGAAAACTGTTCAGAAACGTCCAACAAAACGAATACCTGCCGTCAGACATCTAACGTACTCTGAACGTATTGCTTCCCTGGACATGAACACATTAAATCTCAGGCGCCTGGAAGCTGACTTGGTAGACACCCACAAGATTATCCACCATCTTTCCAACAACAACCTTGGGCACCTTTTTGAATTCCATATGTCTAACACTTGTGGACATGCTCATAAAATCAGAAAATATCACAGCACCCATGACTTTCGGAAACATATTTTTACGCTCAGAATTGTTGTTGTTGTTGTTGGCACTCCGTCGCTTACGACGTCGAGGGTTCCAGTTGATCCGATCAATGGAACAGCCTGCTCGTGAAATTAACGTGCAAGTGGCTGAGCATTCCACAGACACGTGTACTCTTAACGTAGTTTTCGGGGATATTCAGCGTGACACAGTGTGACAAGGCTGGCCCTTTGAAATACAGGTACAACAGAAACAGGAAGAAGGAGTGAGAGAAAGTTGTGATGAAAGAGTACAGCAGGGTTCGCCACCATCCCCTGCCGGAGCCTAGTGGGGCTTCAGGTGTTTTCGCTCAATAAACACTCACAACGCCCGGTCTGGGAATCGAAACCGCGATCCTACGACCGCCAGTCCGCTGCTTTAACCACTGGGCCATTGCGCCTCTAATCAGAATTGTTGAAGCATGGAATAAACTACCTGCATCAGTCGTTATCTGTCGAGACATTACATCCTGCAAAACTTCCATGCCATCAGGTGTACACTGTTGACTTTTTTATCTTTCAGCAAGACCATGGATTCGTGTTCGCATGACAGCCTTCCCATAGCAGAAATATGGCGTTGGGCCTTCACTAGACTTACTTCTCGAAGACCCTGTTCTCATCCACATTGGACGAAAATACCTAAAGGTAACCCCTCCAAACCAATAACAGCTACTTGTATCTTTTATATATATATATATATATATATATATATATATATATACATATGTCTAAGTGGATTAGAGAAACAGGAAATGAAGTGGATCGTCCACGGACACGATATACCACCCTGTCCGGGAATCGAGCCTAGGACTTTACAATCATGAAGCTACCACCTTAAAATCTAGGCTACGTACTCTCACACTCGAAAAATAAAATTCGTAAAATAAAGTAAATTTGTGTGTCGTGAGTATGTATATATGTATGTATGTATTTCTGTATGTATGTATATATGTATGTATGTATATATGTATGTATGTATGTATGTATGTATGTATGTATGTATGTATGTGTATGTATGTATGCATGTACTTATGTATGTATGTCTGTATGTATATATGTATGCGTGTGTATGTATGCATCAATGTATGTATAATGTGTATTTGTATGTGTGTGTGTATGTATGTATGTATGTGTGTATGCATGTGTGTATGTGTATATGTATGCATGTTTATATGCGTGTACTATTTATATGTATATATGTGTGTGTACTATTTATATGTATATATGTGTGTGTACTATTTATATGTATATATGAGTATGTATATGTATGGCTGTATATATGTGTGTATGTATGTATGCATGTATGTATGTGAATGTATGTGCGTATGCATGAATGTATGTATGATGTCTGTGTGTATGTATGTATATATGTATGCATATGTATGTATGTGTGTATATATGCATGAATGTATGTATAATGTGTGTGTATCTGTGTATATATGTATGCATGTATGTCTATGTATGTATGAAATATATGTATGTGTATATGTATGCATGTATGTATATATGTGTGTATGCATGTGCATATATGTATCTGTATATGTATGCATGTTTGTGTGTGTCTATGCATGGCTGTATATATGTGTGTATGTATGTATTAATTGTATGTATGCATGTATGTGTATATATGTGTGTAGGTATAGAAAACTTTTAGCGATCGGAGCAGCAGCGTTCTTTATAGATGAGAAGGTAAAAACAACAACAAAATAATAATAATAATAATAATAATAATAATAATAATAATAATAATAATAATAATAATAATAATAATAATAATAATAACAACAATAATAATAATAATAAAAACATACTTAATATTGTTTCAGGAAAGGTTTTAGTTTTCCACGACTACTTTTGGTAATTTTTTTTTTTTGTGTTCTTTTTGTGAACACGTATATTCTAGTAAGTATGGAAGGGTTATCGCTTTTTACTCAAAGATTTCAGTCCATTAAGGCCCTACCTCTGAGAAATAACGTTAAACGCCTAAGGATAGATAAGGATATATGTAAGTAGCTTTTAGTGTTAATATTTGCATAACAGGCCTGCGGTCGATGGCAACAATTCGGTGATTATAAGCCACTGCCACGCGTTCTCAATATTGCTATCACAAGCGATGTGTGCAACAACAACAACAACAAAAAAATGTGACAACAACACCAGTAGCAGCAAACACAAAATAACATCAACTACAACTTGAAGTAGTAGTAGTAGTAGTAGTAGTAGTAGTAGTAGTAGTAGTAGTAGTAGAATAACTCCTGGTAATAGGATGAAAGACAAAACAGAGAAAATGTGTGGTAGAGAAACGGAAAGAGCTGGGCGAGGATAACGGAAAGTAATGAGAAATGTTTTTGTGATAAAAGGCAGGAGAGAAGACATCTTTAAAATAAAGTGCAAAATAAAATGAGAGAGAGAGAGAGAGAGAGAGAGAGAGAGAGAGAGAGACAGACAGACAGACAGGCAGAGAGAAAGAGAGTAGAGGGGAGTGAGACAGAGGAGAGAGGACAGACAGAGGGGAGAGGAGAGACTGGATGAAAAATGTCTAAGAGAAAGAGTAAAATATGAAGAGAATTGAAAGTGAGAAGAGAGAAAGAGAGAATATATATATATATATATATATATATATATATATATATATATATATATATATATATACATATACACACATACATGTATGTATACACACACTCACACGCACACATTTATATATATTTACTTGTGATGGCGTATGGCTCAGAGGTTAGAGCAATCGGGTTCACAATCACGAGGCTGTAAGTTCGATTCCCCAGACCAGAATATGGAATATTCCGTCATCCCAGAAACAGCTGTAAGGTTTTGACTTTTTACCAATACTAATAATATATATGACTTGAGATGTTTTCGTTGCCTTAACGTTTGTTGTCTTCTTCAACAATTGTATATATATATGTGTGTGTGTGTGTGTGTGTGTGTGTGTGTGTGTGTCTGTGTGTGTGTGTGTGTGTGTGTTTAATATTTTCAGGCTTAACAGAGTGACTCGAGCGCTTAGATTTTCGTACCTCAGCACTTATCAGACCTATCCACTCTCGGTCCTTGTGAAGCTCTGTTTCTCCTGCCAATTATTCATACATACATGCATACGTACGTAGTTACATGCATACATACAAACACACACACATTCATACATACATGCATACATACATACATACACACATACATACATTGCTGCTTTTTTTAAAGCTTGGAAAAGCTGCTAAAACTGTCCCATGTTAATATATTTAACATGTAATGCTGCAAGATGGCAGAAAGTTTAACACGCCGGGCGAAATGATTAGCGGTATTTCGTCTGTCTTTACGTTCTGAGTTCAAATTCCGCCGAGGTCGACTTTGCCTTTCATCCTTTCAGGATCGATAATTTACGTACCAGTTACGCACTGGGGTCGATGTAACATTTGTATAATAAAGCAGAGGAAGTTTGAAGGCACTTGTATACTGAAATCAAACGTGTGTGCACCACACAAATAAAAGTTATCCATGAGCAAAGACAATAAATATTATATATATATATATATATATATATATATATATATATATATATATATATATATATATATATATATATATATATATATATACTAGCAGCTAAGCCCAGTTTCACCCGGTCGGTTTCGATGATGTGGCTGTAAAACCTGCTCTGTGTAAGCATTTGACTTGTTTGGGCACGCTTACGTTAAAAAACAATTTTAGAATGACTTTTTTCTGTCATAACGCTAAAAATAACTGACCAACAAAAATAAAACCAACCAAGATTAACCATATCAAAAAATAAACCGAAATACTAAGCGAAGAAAGATGAACCATCCCACTTCCCTTGCGCACGCACACACACACACACACACACACACAAACACACACTGACAAAAACGCACACACACACACACACACACTTTCACATATCTCCTTTTACATACCTACACGTATATTCACACAAAGTTGAAACGCTGTTTGATTTATTTTTTCAGCGTACAATTTTAGCATCCCACTACCAAGTATGAAATCACCCCTTCCTTCCTTATTCATAAACACAAGAGTAGTGGCTAGTACATGGCTAGTACTTGCTTTCAGCTGAGCTGACTGGAGCAACCTAAAGGGCAGTCCCTTGCTGAAGGATATGATGCAACACCTAGACTGAGAATTGAACACGTGACCTACTGATAAGATTCGTGACCAGATTTTTCGTCCGATGTCACTTTGTCTAACGTCAATTCGTCCACCTCTTTTTGTCCAACGACTTTTCGTCCAAACATTTGTATGATGAAGCGGAGGAAGTTTGAAGTAAAGCCACTTGTATACTGAAATGAAACGTGTATTCACCACACAAATACAAGTTATCCATGGGCACAAACATGCATATATATATATGTATATGACACAAACTCAGAAAGAAGAAGCAAAAAAGAAAACGTTGCCAATTGGTTAGTGGCCAGTTTGAATTCTCCGAAGGAAAACAAATGACAACTAATTCCTACAGAAAACTTACATATGATCACATACATATTCGAAAACTAAAAGTTCTCTATACGATTTAAACTTACATTCACATTATAATAATGTGAATAAATTTCATTAACAAATATCCATTTTTCTAGAAGTTATGAAGAAACAAAATGAGGGGGCGCAGTTGTGTAGGTATGCTCATTTCTTTAACGTGAGTAATACTGACAGTACACTGCATGTTATATATAAGCAAACAATGCACTTCTTTCATTTGGTTTGCATCAAAAGGGTGACAATAATGTCAATGAGATGGGCTCAGTTATTCACTACACATAAACGTAGAGAGGATAACGGTATTTACGATGATATTACGTTTAGTAGCGATTACCAACTGCATTAAAAATTCAAAGTGTATGGAAGTGCGCATGTATATATATGCACATACATATATGTACCCATACATATACATGTACAGATTGATAGATAGATAGGTAAGTAGAAGTGGGAACACGCTATTTTCAGGATATCATGATTTACACTAATTTGATATCACAAGTATACTTATGGCATACATGTGGGAAAAACATGTGACACGCACACACACACACACACACACACACACACACACACATATATATATATATATACATATATATATTTATTGTCAGGTAGTATTAATACATTTTTATTTCTTTATAAATTCCTGTTCTTTCAATATAATTTCATTTCATCTTATGACACTACTCCCACATGTATGCCATATGTATTTTATGTCTAAATACCATAGGAATATTCGCTACAATAATATCAAATGAATATAAAACATGGCATCCTAAAGATAGCGTGTTCGCACTTGTATATCTATTTACCTATCTATCTATCTATCTATCTATCTATCTATCTATCTATCTATCTATCTATCTATCTATCTATCTATCTATGTGCCGGTATATATATATATATATATATATATATACCAAGGAATTGTTTATAAAGGAATTGTTCATAAACAATTTCTTGGCATCTCTCTTAAGGACACTACTCCTATATATATATATATATATATATATATATATATATATATATATATATATATATATATATATATATATATATATATATATATATATATATATATATAAATATATATATATATATATATATATATATATAAGGTTGAGGAGGGTATTGGATTTAACCAAACCCAAGAGGATACAGGTAATACCGAGTAAGTGCTGTATACCGACTAGTTTGCCCCAGTCGTTGTATGAACAGGATTAGGGATTATAAGTCGCAGTATGGCATATATTCACCTCTGCTATCTATGCTGTATCAGCCTTCGCTCCAACATCTATTTCCGGATTATCCCCACAAGGATTACTTTACACGGATTTTTACACGAATATTTACTACTGGAATGAAACTACACTTCAAGTACCGTTCTCTCTTTTTTTTCAGCGCATCACACTCTTTACCACTTCATACTAAAAATATCCGCCTATGGATATAATAATAGATTCCTCTATTTTTTCTGTCTCCGATGAAGGGAAGTACTGGATCTTCCCAGAAACAGCTGTAAGACTCTATCCATAAAATACTTCTCCAACCTTACCATTGCTCTCTTTATCTTTTTATTTTTATATATTTACACACACACACACACACACACACACACACACACACACACACACACACATATATATATATATATATATATATATATATATATATATATATATATATATATATATATATATATATATATTCGGCGCAACAGTGTTGGAAAACACTGTTAAACGCACTATATACTGTACACCGGAAACACGAACGAGCTTGTAACAGTTGAATGTATATCATATCTAACACACAGGAAAAATCTTCTTCAGCAGGAGAAAAAATACAGGAAATTTAACCAGCGCTTGTTTCCGTAGACCTGTAGAACTGACTACGAGTAAAATATTGAAATCGTGAATCTTCTACGAATGATCAAGACATCTTTTATACATGCGATTTTTTCCATCTAACTTTACGACCAGACGAAATAATCCAGATTTATTTTCGGTAATAATTATGTAAGAGATTATGGTCTTGTATTTATATTCGTGGCCGTGTATTTTACAATTGTTAAATAAGAAAAGAGTGTGTGTGTATGTGTGGTCTGGAAGATATATGAACAGTGATTCTGATCAAATCTGGCGAAGAGTATAGAACTAAATAAATAAATATACTTGGGTGATGCAACATTAAGCATTGTAAATTTCGCAGATTTCAATGGCATAATACTGTTCAAAGAATGTCAGTCATGCTTGAGTGATGGCTCTGAATCGTGGTATATATTTCCTTTTATACCTCTTCTTCACAATTGATGCCGAATATGAGAACTAACAAAGAATATAAAACTGGAAATAGCTTTACCAATGCCGTTGGTGGATTGTCGGGTCTTTCTGCCGAGATCATGTCAATTCGGTTATCGAGTTATGAATCGATTGTTGTATTTGTATTTCATGGGAGCAACCACCTAACACAAAACAAATTTTCTCTTCCTTTTATAAGAGCAGGACAAATAAGGGTCTCTATCGGTGTTTCCCTTGCAACCCATTATAAATCAGTAACGCATCAGGTACTTACTTGATCTCTCACAACTGCACGCATACTCTCAAAAGTATTCATGAATAGAAACGAAACGCACATGTATATACATACACACACGCACACGGACACAGACACATACACACATGCGCACATATATTATATATAAATATATAAATATATATACACATACACACGTATAGACAGATAGAGAGAAAGAAATATAGACAGGTAGACAGATAGGTACATAGGCAGATTCATAGATAGATAGATACATAGATAGATAGATAGAGAGAGAGAGAGAGAGAAGAGAGAGAGAGAGAGAGAGAGAGAGACAGAGAGACAGAGAGAAAAGGAAAGAGAGAGAGAAAAGGAAAGAGAGAGAGAGAAAAGGAAAGAGAGAGAGAAAAGGAAAGAGAGAGAGAGAAAAGGAAAGAGAGAGAGAAAAGGA
Source organism: Octopus bimaculoides (assembly GCF_046866305.1). Taxonomy (NCBI): domain Eukaryota; kingdom Metazoa; phylum Mollusca; class Cephalopoda; order Octopoda; family Octopodidae; genus Octopus; species Octopus bimaculoides. The sequence continues at coordinate 124,980,604 of NC_142932.1, read as the reverse complement.
AAGAGAGAGAGAGATACATGTATTGCAAAACGTTCGGATTTGACGCTGATTTTGGAGCATTTGCCATGATTTCATTAATTGATTTCAGTCCCTCTACGTGGTTGAGAGCGAACATAAACTCGTTCCATTCCCCGCTCCCCTGATCTTAGAAAAAAGATCCAGGATATGGCAGGGGACACGGAAAGAACACTACGCCAAGGCTCGGTTTTGTTATTGAAGTCAGCTGCTGAGACTGGATGAACGTGAAAGGAAGTGCCTTGCTCAAAATCCCAAAGTGTCACCCGATCCAATATTCAAAATTATTATCGCGTGACCAGCATCGAAACAACAAGCCTACGTACCTTCAATTTTCACACTCATACATTTATGCATAGATACACACACACAAAGACATGCATGGAGATATTCTTACATATATATGTATATATTTACACACACACACACACACACACACACACACACACACACACACACACACACACACACACACATATATATATATATATATATATAAATATATATGTATGTATATGTATATATATATATATATATATATATATATATATATATATATATATATATATATATATATATATATATATATATATATATATATATAGGTATGTACATACATGTATATATATATGCATGTACTCATAAATTGTTTATATATATATATATATATATATATATATATATATATAAACAATTTATGAGTACATGCATATATATATACATGTATGTACATACCTTCATCTACATATGTATATAGATACATATCTGGGTACATGGCGTTGCAAAAGAACATGGACAAAATGATAAACAAGGTACAACAAACAGGCAGGCCACATAGAAAACATATCCTTCATCAGCTGCTACCATTAAAACACCGGCGTTTCGAAGAGGTAGGGCAGTACCCTTCCCTCAAAATTGCTGCCAAAACCTGCTATCAATATACTTTGTAGGATACGATAGTTGCATTACCTAATACGGTCTCCCCGATAGGAATTTACACATGCATATGTGTGAGTGTATGTGTGTGTGTATGTATGTATGTGTATATGTATGTGCGTGTGTGTGTGTGTGTGAGTATGTATGTGTGTGTTTGTGTGTGTATGTATGCGTGTATGTATATGTGTGCATGTGTGTGTATGTGAGTGCGTGTATATGTGTGTTTGTATGTATGTATGTGCATGTGTGTGAGTATGTATGTATGTATGTATGTATGTATGAGTCTTTGTGTATGTATGTGTGTGAGTGTATGTGCGTATGTATGTATGTGTATGTATGTGAGTCTGTATGTATGTATATGCGTGTGTGTTTGTGTGTATGTATGTGTGTGTTTGTGTGTGTGTGTATATATATGTGTATGTATATGTGTATGTATGTGTGTGCATGTATGTGTGTATGTATATGTATGTGTGTGATAATGTTATAGTGGACGTATGCATAGTCGTCGGGTGTGTGTGTCCTACAGCCGGGCGGCATAAATCTGCTACCCACCATGAACGCCGTACAATATTAATATAGTCAAATTTAACAGTGTAATATGAAATTTTAAATTAAATATATTTACAAGCTAAATTAAATTTAGATCTAAGTGATATTTACCATAACCTTCTCTGTTTTTTCCTCTCTGAGGAAACACAAATAATCACACACACGCGCGCACACACACAAACACACACACACACACACACACGCACACACCTGTGAGCGCGTATGTATAGTGTTTGCTTAGAAAGGGAGGCGAAGCGAAAATATTATTAAATATTGCAGAGATCCAGATACAATTTAGCTTGTAACTCGTTTTTAAATTTAAATTTTTTTTATTGCTCCATTAAATTTGAAAATTTTGCTTCATATTAAAACATGTAATCTTGTATTAAGACATGTACAAATGCTCCCACACATTCTTTCACAAACATATAAGCGCATATACTCATATGCATTCATCTACGCACATATTCCGCCACACACTTATGTTTATATATCACAATCGACTCCTGGAGCTGACACCAGATCATGAAATTGAAAAAAGTCAACGGCTTATAATTGAAGTGGGGTATATATATAGCATATGCGTACCCTCTTTCAAGCTAGCTCTCATAAAAATGAAAGCCATTTCAAAATCAGATAATTTTCTTTTTTTTTTGCTTCCATTTATATAATTCAGGCATGCATGATTGCATTCATGTAGGAAACGATACTGCTAAAGTTAAATATATGTATATATATATATATATATATATATATATACTCACACACATATATATAAGCATATATATATACGCACATGTATGTAAATAAATATATATATGTATTCATATAATACATATGAATGCATACACACATACACACACATAAACACACACATACACACTCACACATATATATAATATTATATATTATATTCTATGTGTATATATATATATATATATATATATATATATATATATATATATATATATGTATGTATATGGGTATATATGTATATTGGAAGAGAAACAGACGTACGTATGTGACACATGCATCGTTAATGTTAGCAACTGCATACAATGTTCGCAATGTTAGCAACTGCATACAAATATCTCTATGGGTATTTATACATGTACACATGTACCCAAGCACACACGCAATCACCAGCACAATCTTATATATCGACGAGAGGGTGCTGAAAAGTTCCTGGTTTTAAGGGTATCACGAAAGGTCTGGTTGTTGTCCCAAAATTCCCCAGTTCTTTTACAGGGCTCAGAGAAACTGGAGGACCGCTCCAGTTCGTGTGTGTGAATCTGAAAGTGGAGTATGTTGAATAAAATCAAAATTAACTGATCCTCCTGTATTTCTTTCACCCAAAGCCAGAAACTTTTTAGCACACCCCTCATGCATATATATATATATATATATATATATATATATATATATATATATATATATATATCGAATTTGAAGTCTCTGTCTCTTTTGAATATGAAAATTTAAAAGTTAAAAACCTTATATATATATATATATATATATATATATATATATATATATATATATATATATATATATATGAATATATATATATATATGTGTGTATGTGTATATATATATATATATATATATATATATATATATATATATATATATATATATATATATATATACATATACATACATATATATATATATATATACACATATACACACATATATATACATATATATACATAGGGAAAGTAAGAAGAAAAGGTTTAGCTGCTAATATATATATATATATTAGAAAATGCACATTGGATATCAAAGAAATAAAGGCTTTTTAATGAAAAGTAAGCATAAGTATATAAAATTCGATGAACTGAGGTAGAATTAAAAGGAATAAAAGTCATTATTATGAATTGTTAAAGGGATTCAAAGTCATACCGGTCTCGTCAATTACTGTTTACTGGATTTGAATGCGCACTGATTACAATACGGTGTTGGGTCTACTATTCCCTGCGTAAAAAAGGGGATTTGTAGACCCAGCACTGTTTGATAATCGGTGCGCATTCAAAGCCAGTGAACAATAATCGACAAAGCCGGTATGACTTTGAATCCCTTTAACAGCTTATAATAATGACTTTTATTCCTCTTAATTCTACCTTAGTTCATCTAATTCTATATACTTATGGTTACTTTTCATAAAAATGCCATTATTTTTTTGATATCCAATGTGCATTTTCGCTTTTTTTCTTCTTACTTTCCCTATGTCTCTTCCACGTGTAGTTTATATTTTCTTTTTGAAACATATTTCTATTATATATATATATATATTAGCAGCTAAACCTAGAATTATACCAACCAAAGTGTCTTCCCGTTTTTATAGCAGTATAGTGTGATTTGGGAAAGATTTAGCATCCATTTCTACCCAAACGAGTGACTGCATAGGGGTGTCTAGTTGGATCGCTACACAACAGATTTACGCAGTATATGATTATGGTTGTGTTATGTTTCTGTTAAAGGGAATTTGCAGCGAAGGGGTCACAAATGGGTTTTGGGATCATCTATAACAACTCTCCGTCTTCATTTTCATTATTAATATCTATTCATCATAAACAATTCATATAAAAGGACATTAACGTGTAATCGTTATCTCTATTTTATCCGCTTTATTGAGAGATGGAATGGGAATCCTCTGCAACCAAACGTAAATCCACGTGTCAAAGTTGATTCCACGAGGGATTAAGTCTTACTTCATAATAAAGAATAATTGTTTCAATAGTTTCAAAGATTTTATTATTGAGGCCAAACTAATTGATCTTAATAAATTGTAGCTGTGTATTTCAACGAACACATTCATTATGTGTCCACGATTGGATTTCACGGCAAAGAGGTTAAAAAGATGCAGTTAAGAAATTCGCAGCCAAGAGGTTTCAGGTTCAATTACGAGGGAGATATTTTTTCTGCAATCCTATGTGTATAAGCAATGGCAAAGCAAGGGACCCATTCCAGCACCTGTCGCCAAACATGGCCGTTTCGAAGACAGGGGGACGCTCCGCGTCTAGTGGAATTATGAGGGTAACCTTCATTGTGTGTTCAGTCGGGATGGTCGAATCATTGATACCAATCTTTACTCCGAAGAGCTGTAATAATCCGGTATTGTTTCACAGAAAGTCAGCTCTTTTGCAGCAAGACAGTGCTAGACCTCATACCGTTCGAACAAGCCAGAATAAACCTCAGGAACTGAAGGGAAATGAACTGATGCCACACTCCGCATAGAGTTCGAACCTAGCTCCCTCGGATTATTACTTGTTCCAATTCACGGCTCACTTCCTGCACTCACGATGTTTCATCAACCAAGCGGAGGTGGAAGCTTCGGTGAAGGAGTTCTTTGCCTCAAAGGACAAGAACTGGTTTCATCACCGAATCAAAGAACTGACAGAAGTGACTTCAGACAGTTGCAACACGATGGCCTCTACTTTGAATGCTCGACTGCTTTTGTTGTCACGTGACAAATAATGCAAATAAGTTAGCGAAGTAATGTAAACTTTTTGATACAACACAATATTAGAGTGATATCATTTTACTAAAATCACGATATCAAAAGCATAATACATAAGTTATTTGTAATCCATCGTTAATAAACATCCACAACTCGATTGGACGAATCTTATTCTCTCATTGCTTTCTGTCAATGTACTGAAGCCTTATTGTGGCAACAAAACTGATACAGACACAGAGATACACAATTATGCTTATTGAGATGTCCATTTGTAACATTTGAGTTTGTGTGTATTGATATACATACATACATTTCATGAAAATAGGGCCATAACACCGAAATATTGAATACAAGGTAAGTCTACATTAATTCACATATTTGTTTTCTTGTGATTTGCCTTGCTAAAAACAACATCAACAAAAAAAAAAAAAAAAATGCGTACCGCCCGTTCTGTGAATCGAAACTACGATCTTACGATCATGGGTGCAGCAAGCTAACAACAATGCCACACGCCTTTAAGCACATTTTATTTACGATGGTCTTCCGTTTAGTGTCCGTCTATCAAATTCAACAACTTATTCGTCAACTCCAGATTCCAATGAAGTTTATTATTGCCCTGCGGTATTAAACTTGGAGCCATACAATTGCGAAGCAAATCTATCAACCGAACGGTTATGCTTGTGTCTCTATCATTGAATTTAAATTACTTTTCTCACTCGCTTACTAGTTTTGAATGAGAATACACAGTCAACGTAGTTTGGTTTAGCAATAGGTTAATAATTCAATCCTGTAAAGTTACTATTGTATATAAATAGCATTTATTACTGTAGAGTTGCAACTGGATCGATAAATATCAGGATTAACAATGACTGTTACTTATAATATTCTAGTTTAGAAACCCAGCAATCAGTCCAATATATTCGACAGCATTTCAGGAAATAAAAATGGAAAATCGATAACGTACGGATTCTCTGTAGAAATATTCAAATTAGCTCCTGTATCCTTTATTTGATAGAATGTCAGTTTTTCACCAATGTCTCTTATACAAACAGCTTTCTTCGTTTCTAAATGTCTGCTGAGTATTTACTGAAAGTCTGAGAGGGCGATACGTTACTCAAATAGTTCACCTTAATCGTTTATTATGCTTCTTTACAAAAATAATTAAAAGGAAAGCGGCGAATTATCCGAGGGTTTAGAGCAGGGGTTCCCAATAATTTTCTGCCGATGGACCCCTTTGATTACTATTTTACTGGTTGGTCTCTAAAAACCATTCGATGTGTAAAAAACACTGTTATATATTTATAATCAAATGTTATTAGGAGTTGTATAAAAATAAATGCTGTTAGTATTTTGTGTATTGTACGAGTAGAACCAGTTTATTGGACATAGATTTTAAGAAGAAAGTCTTTCGTAGACTCTCAAGGCTCACACGAACGAAAAAGGACCAAACCAACCTCTGTTGAGAACCACTTGTTTAGAGCTGAAAGGCAAAGTCGACCTCGGCGGAATTTGAACTCAGAACGTAGCGGCAGACAAAATACTGCTAAGCATTTCGTCCAGCGTGCTAACGTTTCTACCAGCTTGCCACCCACAGCAGCTAATAATATACTAACGATCATAGAAGGCAGTGATCTGGCAGGATCTTTAGTAGCCGGATAAAATGTTCAGCAGTATTTCGTTCGTCTGAACATTCTGAGTTGGAATTCCGCTGAGGTCGATAAGATAAATACCAGTTGAGATCTGAGGTCGATGTAACCATCTAACCCCTCACCTGAAATTGCTGGCTTTGTGCCATAGTTTGAAACCGATATCTTAACATAGAAGACAGCAAGCATGCAGAATTGTTAGTACGCCAAGGCAGCGAGCTGGCAGAAACGTTAGCACGTCGGGCGAAATGCTTAGCGGTATTTCGTCTATCTTTACGTTCTGAGTTCAAATTCCGCCGAGGTCGACTTTGCCTATCATCTTTTCAGGGGGGGGGGGAGACGATGAATTAAGTACCAGTTGTGTACTTGTGTCGATCTAATCGACTGCCCCACCCCCCAAAAAAAATTTCGGGCCTTGTGCCTAGAGTAGAAAAGAATTAATCGTTAGTACACGCCGGGTAAAAGCTTAGCGGCCATTTTGTCTGTCTTTACGTTTTGCTGACGACAACTTCGCCTTTCATCTTCCGGAGTCGATGAAAGAAGTACGAGTTGAAAGGGGTGGAGCGGTGATGTAATCGACTCTCATCTACGAAATTGCTAGCCTTGTGCCAAAAATTTGAAATCAATAAAAGCAACGGACGTCTATTTTTCTAACGTGATTTGCCTATTTATAATAAAGATGACGTAGAATATTATGTAATAAAAGTAATATTCTTCATTGAATGAGAATACCTAACGACCCTGCAACCGACACTGATTGATGTAACTGCCGTCCATGATGAATATTTGCATGTCAATGTTGGTCGGAAATACGTAGAGACTGGAGTCAAGCGGATGCCTTATCTCAGCATGACTATAACAGGAATGAACTCTGCTAAAACAGCCGCACACACCACTCACATGTACACACACACACACACACACATACTCTTACACACGGAACATATATATACTATTATACGTATATGACGCCGTCTGGTTTAATACCAGCTCACATCTGCGTGTATCGATAACGCTAGTAAAGCTTAAACGGAAACAGAGACAAAAGAGAGTGAAACAATACAGCAACAATAGAGAGAAAGAGAGAGAGAGAGAGAGAGAGAGAGAGAGAGAGAGAGAGAGAGAGAGAGAGAGAGAGGGTGAGACAGAGAGAGAGCGAAGAGGTAGGAAACGATACTGAATGAGAGAGAGAGAGAGAGAGAGAGAGAGAGAGAGAGTGTGTGTGGGAAAGAGTAAGAGGCCTAAAACAGCGAATGTATTGATGTTAAGAGAACAGACACGGCAGGAAGAGCACCAGTAAACATGACTCGCCGGCCTTTGTTACCAATCGTTGTACACTTTGAAATTGTTTTGTTGGTGTCAAGTTATGAGGAAGGCGGCAACGGCATTGTGCACAAAACAGCACATATTCAAACACACAATCACATCTAGCAATACACACACGTACACACACACACACACACACACACACGTACACACATCTACACCTACTTATACGCCTATATACACAAGGAAGTATATAATCTCTCTCAGTTCCCTTCCCTGTCTACCTTTGAGCTGGTGAATAAAGCTGTATGCATACGTCAGTGTTTAGCATTTCAATGTCGGCATTTACGCAAGAACCTGTCTGCTAAATTAGGGACTTCTGCATTTCACTACCCCATCTCTCTCTCTCTCTCTCTCTCTCACACACACACACACACACACACACACACACACACACACACACACACACACACACACACACTCATTCTCTCTCTCTTTCTCTCTCTCTCTCATTCTCTCTCTCTCTCTCATTCTATCTCTCTCTCTCATTCTCTCTCTCTCTCATTCTTTCTCTCTCTCATTCTCTCTCTCTCTCATTCTCTCTCTCCCTTGCTTTTGTTACGGTTCTTATAACAAATTGCACTTGTTTCACTCATCTGGCAATTATGGCCATGCTGGGGCACCGCCTTGAAAAATTTTCACTCGAACAAATCGATCCCAATGCTTATATTTGCTAGAGTCTGGTACTTATTCTATCGGTTCTCTATTGCGGGGGGAACACACCAACACCGGTTGTCAAGCGGTAGTGGGAGAAACACACACACACATACACACGTACACACGCACACACACGTGTAATGTATGTATATATGTATATATATATATATATGTGTGTGTGTGTGTGTGTATGTATATACACGACGGGCTTCTTTCAGTTTCCATCTATCAAATCCACTCAATGCTTTGGACGGCCTGTAGCTATAGTAGAAGACACGCAGTGAAACTGAACCCAGACCCACGCCTCAGCATATCCATTGTAATGTTTTTTTTGTTTTTTTTTCTTCTTCTTAATCCTTTTTACCCTTTGTGGAGCATAGGGCCTCAACAGTTATTTTCCACTTTTTGCGGTCATTGGCGTGTTTCTTGGCTGCTTCCCATGTCAGGCCGGTGGTCCTGAGCTCGTCCAAAATCCTCCGCTCCCACGTCTGCTTCGGGCGTCCTCGCTTCCTTTTCCTCTGCGGGTTCCAGTTAAGGGCTTGTCGTGTCACATTTGAGGGTTCTTTCCGCAGTGTGTGTCCGATCCATCTCCATTTCCTTCGTCTAATGTGAACATGTATGGGTTCCTGGTTGGCCCTTTCCTACAGGTTGGTGTTTGGCACTCTGTCGAACCACTTCAGATGGAGGATCTGCCGGAGACATTTGGTGATGAAGGTCTGGATCTTCTTGTAGTTGCTGCAGGTAGCTCTCCATGTTTCAGAGCCATACAAAAGCACAGATTTTACGTTTAAACTAAATAAGCGGAGTTCAGTTCGAGTCGAGATGGCAGTGGACTTTCATACCGGCCGAAGAATAGCGAAGGCTTGCCAAGCCTTCTTTCTTCTTGCAGTGACGTCCTCGTCTGATCCACCTGATTTGCTGATCTTGCTGCCAAGATAGACAAACTCACTAACGTCCTCCACAGGTGACCCCCTCCATTGTGATTGGCTCTTCCTGCTTGTTGTTGATATGCAGCACTTTTGTCTTTTCCTGGCTGATTCTCAAGCCCACTCGCTGTGAAGTTTCTCTCAATATGTCTTGCAGGCGATGTGACAGTAGCGTGAGATCATCTCCTGTCTTTCCCTCCGTACCTCACTTCTATTCTTTTGCTCTTCCTTTTTCTAAAGCTATTTCCTCCTCCTCTCGCGTTTCCTTCTTTCTCTCACTCTTCCTATAACTCTCTTCATATCTATTTCACCCAGCCCACTTTCTACTCTTCTTTCACCTTACTTCTCCCGCTCTTTCCTCAACCTCACTTCCTTCCCTATACTCCCTCTTCCCTATTCTAATTACTCTCCTCCCTCATCACCAACCGCATCCTAAATTCTGCAACCGTCATAAATTAAAAATTGAATTTGAAAACGGAAGCCAAACAAAAATATTCTTTCCAAATAACAGCAAAAGCATAAATAATTGTTAGAAAATTACTATTTATAAATCTCACAACAGTACTTTGGAGTAAAGATTGTTTACTAACATAACATGGAACTCCTGGTTTAGGACAAATATTGCTGTAATTTAGCCCTAGGAGACTCTCCAGCTGGCTATATGACACGATCTATGTTCTTATATTTATTTTCGAACAAGGTACAAACACAGACACAATGTGGGGGTGCTAGATTCCCTTTTTCGAAAATATAAGGACACAGATCGTGTCCTATAGCCAGCTGGACACGATGTCTCCTGGGGCTAAATTACAGCAACATTCGTCCTAAACCAGGACTGCCATGTTATGTTGCCAAACAATCTTTACTCCATAAATGATTGTGTTTAAAAGAAAACAGCAGCAAAAATGTTGAATAAACAACGAAGTAGCATTATAATTGTAGGCACAAAAATTAGCTTAGTTGCCAACCACATGGTTCCTGGTTCAGTCCCACAGCCTGGCACCTTGGAGAAGTGTCGTCTACTATAGGCTCGGGCCGACCAAAGCTTTTGAGTGGATTAGGAAACTGAAAGAAGCCAGTCTTATATATATTATTCTTTTGTTTGTTTCAGTCAGTTGACTGAGGTCATGCTGGAGTACCGCCTTTTACTCGAGCAAATCGATCCCAAGACTTATTCTTTGTTAGCCTAGTACTTATTCTTTCGGTCTCTTTTCCGAACCGCTAGTTTACGGGGACATACCAGCATCGGTTGTCAAACGGTGTTGAGGAGACAACACACACACACACACACATACACACACACACACACACACACACACACACACACACACACACACACACACACACACACACACACACACACACACACGCACATACGACAGGCTTCTTTCAGTTTGCGTCTACCAAATCCACTCACAAGGCTTTGGGTGGCCCGAGGCTATAGAAGAAGACAACTTGCCAAAGGTACCACACAGTGGGACTGAACCCGGAACCATGTGGCTGGTAATATATATATATATGCGTGTGTGATTTTATGTCTGTCATTGTCCCCAAACACCACCACCACTTAACAACCGGTGTTGGTTCTTTTTCGTCCTTCGTAACCTAGCGGTTCGGCAAAAGGGAATGATAGAATAAGTACCAGGGTTAAAAAAAAAGGAAATTATTACTGGAGTCGATTCATTCGAGTAAAAAAAATTTCAAGGCAGTGCTCCAGCATGCCGCAGTCTCATGTCTGAAAGAAAAAAAAGGAGAAAATAAAATAAAGAACTTTCCTTGATGTCTCTTGATCTGCTAGATACAATAGCCAAATCTCCAGAAGTCACATTATCGTAGTACAAAACAAAAAGCAAAAAGGAAAAAAAAAAATCACTTTTTTGTCCAATGAATAGTAAAGGTAGCAGCAGTAGTAGTAGTAATAGAAGTAGTAGTAGTAATAGTAGTAGTAGTGGAAATTGTTGTGGTTATTTAATCTGAAGTTCATCCACACACGAACAATAAATCGGCTGTGACATTCCAATTCATTATTTTCTAGGGAAGAAGGAGTATAGAGAGGGAAGTGAGGTTGGGGTAGAGAGGGAGAAGTAAGGTGAAGGAAGAGTAGAAAGAGGGAGGGGTGAAATAGATATGAAGAGAGTTATAGCGAGAGTGAGAGAAAGACAGAAACGCAAGAGGAGGAGTAGGAGTAGGAAGAGGAAATACAATAAGAGAAAAGGAGAGCAAACGGTTTGTGAAGAAAACGTCAACTCACAAACCGTTTGATAATGGAGTTTCTCACATCATGTCACAAGAAAATAATGATTTAGAGCAGCGCTTCGTAAACTATGGGTCGCGACTTCATTTTGTTGTCGAGAAGCGAAATGCTGGGGTTGCGAAAATTGAATTCAAACACTGGAATTTTAGTTTATGAGTTAGTCCACAAACTCAGTTTATATGTTGTTTCTGAAATGGCATTCCATGTTCTTTTGTCGTTTAGCCCCACATACCTATGGGAAACGGATTTCTCGGCTTTAACCCTAATTAAAACCAAATATTGTTCAACGCTGAAAAACGTAGAAAATGCTTTACGTTCAGCAGTGTCAAATATTACACCAAGGTTTAATTCGTTATGCAGCAAAAAACACAAGCGCATCCGCCATATTGGTTTTTTTTTTACTTTGGTTTATTTTTGCACTTGAAAGAAATCGGAAAACTCCTTTTATTTTGACAAATAATATAACTTCCTTTTTAAAATGTATATTGTTCAGCAAAAAATAAATAAATAAATAAATGATTCATGTATTTATTTGTATGTTTTATTTCATACTTAATATGTGCGCTCGCGAAAAATCTTGTGATGAAAAACAGGGTCAAGAATGAAAAGAGTTTAAGAAGCGCTGATTTAGAGTGTAACAACAACTACTACTACTACTACTACTACTACTACTACTACTACTACTCATTAGGTAAAATTCATTTATTTGGCCAGTGATCACAGAGCGACGAGATGGACGTCTGTTATGGAGACGTGTATTAACGTGTTGCGTTCAGGTAAAACAATATATATATATATATATATATATCCTCTTTGCTTTTGCAGGAAAACAAAGAAGCATTAGACAAAGTGTCATCTTGTGTCATCTTTAAGTGGGATGTGATACAAAATAACAAAGTGTCATCGAGTGGCACAATTTATGATTGAATCCATCCACAAAACAATACGACATCTGGTCAAAAGGTATCGGGAGCAGCAGCCGGAACACTCATCGTCGCAACCGACGGAGTACCAGTTTAGTAATATGAGCACATGTGTGAGTGTCCAGGTATATACGTAAATGTATGTTTCTCTCTCTCTCTCTCTCTCTCTTTCTCACTCTCTCTCTCTCTCTTTCTCACTCTCTCTCTCTCTCTCTTTCTCACTCTCTCTCTCTTTTTCTCTCTCTCTCTCTCTCTCTCTTTCTCACTCTCTCTCTCTTTCTCTCTCTCTCTCTCTCTCTCTCTCTCTCTCTCTCTCTCTATATATATATATATATATATATATATACGAATATTTGTGTGCGTATACATTATTTATCATGTATATATACATATATATATACACGTGGACACAAAACACGCGCGCACACACACACACACACATTATATATGTATATCGATCTATATATATATATTTACACTCACACATATACTCTATAATCGTGTATACACATATACCCACACAGACATATCTATACACACACGCACAGGCACACACACACACACACACACACACACACACACACACACACACACACACATATTCTATTCGTGTGTGTGCATGCACGTACTAGCATGTCTATTTTTACAAAATTAGCTAAACTTATATTCATTTAACCTTGACAAATAATGTTGGATTTAAGAAACAATAAATATTTATATTTATAAATTACGTGAATTCAGTGAGATGTAGTTCACAGAATCAGAAAAGAAAAAAAAACAACGAGAAACAAAGAACAAATGGTAAATAAATGCTTCCAATCTCTTTGATACACTTTCGTATGTGTCATCTGGATTTCAATTAATTTGTTAAATGCATTCTCTCACTCACTCTCCCTCTCTCCCTCTCTCCCTCTCTCACTCCTCTCTCTCTCTCTCTCTCTCTCTATATATATATATATATATATATATATATATATATATATACTATATGTATGTATATGCGCACACACAAAAATATAAATGTGTGCCTGTAGGTAAGTGTATTCGTGCAGAGGTGTATAAGTCTTTGATTCTCTGAAGGTATTTGCATTTATACGTACACGCCAATATTTCTATATATGTTTACCCACCCCCACATTCTTATATGTATGCATATGTGTATGTATGTATGTATATATATGTGTGTGTATATATATATATAGATATACATACATAGATACACATATATATATACATATATTTATATAATTACACATATGCACATATATACATATGAAAATATATATGTATACATGTATATATAGATATATATTTATATATACATACATACATACATACATATATATATATGTATATACATATATGTGTGTGTATATATATATTTATATGTACATGCATATATATATATACATACATATATTCATATAATTACATATATGCACATATATATATATATATATATATGTACATACACACATGTACATATATATATATATATATGCATACATATATCTTTACACACAGACGCGTGCACACACAAACACACACACACACACACACACACACAGATATACATATATCAATATACACATGAAATAAACTAGGCAGTGTAATTTTAGTTCATGTCAGCGAAAAATTTAATCACAGCGCAATACGACTGAAGGTGCAACCGATGTTACAGCATCAAAGCTTTCTAAATTCAAAAAGCCGCGAGAAAGAACCTCAAACATAGCAGAAAAAAAAGAGAGAGATGAAGCATTTATGAAGATAAATAACTGCGTTGTTTTACAAGACATTGCAAAAAGTAGAGTAAAGGACCAGAAAATTGAAACTATAGCAGAACGGATGTGTACTAATGTGCGAGGTCTTTTACAGATGTCAAATTACGAGAGGAGGGCCGAGTGCAAAGAAGCAGTGACACCAGAGTAAGTGTATAAAGTTTACGACAAGGAATCTAGGTCTATCTATCTATCTATCTATCTATCTATCTATCTATCTATCTATCTATCTTCATGTATAAATATATATTGGTATTTGTCGATATGTGCAGTGTCCAACCATTTCGGACCTGTGGGCTTATGCCGAACGACCGCTGTCGCGAGTGGGGCGAGTCCGCCTGTCGGCCGAGTCTGTCGTGATAATATCTCCGCCACCTTCCCTCAGCCGGGAAGGCAAGGCAGTCTTTCGTACTGGTGACCATGGTGAAAGTGTGTGTGTGGTGGACTCGAGCGAAAGGATTAGAGACAACCACTTACCTCTCTGGCCAATCGCTCATCAACTTTTTCAAGTACCACTTGAAAAGGAAGGTGAGAATGGAGAGGCAGGTTTTATCTCGTGAAAGTTTCAAAAAGAAGCTGGGTGAATGTAGCAAAGATGGTGCGTGCGAGTGACGAAACCACTTTGAGCATGATTTGACTTCAAATGTTAGAAAGCATCATCTCCAAACGAAGAATATAAATACTCAAAAACGATACATACAAGCAAACATCCATCCATCCATCCATCCATACATACATACATACATACACATAAACACACACACACACAAACACACAGACACAGACACAGACACAGACACAGATACGCACACATACACACACACACACACGCACAGACACACACACACACACACACACACACACACATATATATAAAGGAATACAAAAAAGGGGACAACAAAACATCCAGATAGACGATACAAAAAAAGAAGGACGGATCATTCGGGGTTTTCTTTCCTCAGTCGAGTTCCAGATTATCTTTGCAATTTCGGCCGGTTATTCTCGATATTGCTCCATTCTGGCCAGCCTCAAGGAAAGACTAAGCTAAGTGCACCAGATTCCTTGGAAGAAAGCAGCGAAAGAAAACGGAGAAATGGTACACAAAAACAAATACAACTAACAGGACATACTCCCTTCCTTCACGTGAAACACTTATGGCATCCAACAACATCAGAGATTTGGGAGTAATTGTGGACAACAACATAAGCTGGGCTGCTCAAATAAACAGCAAAGTTGATATGGCCCGCAGAATGTGTTCCTGGATTCTCAGAACCTTCCAGTCGAGAGATATCCGCACCATTATCCTTCTCTACTTTTGCCCGACCTAACCTTGAATACTGTTGTCCACTATGGTCTCCCCACACGAAACAAAGTATCATGAAAGCTGAGGCACCTCAAAGGTCAATTACAAAAACAGATAGATGGCATGACATACGTTGATTATTGCGGTCGACTAGAAAAGTTTCATTCACTCCAATGCCACCGTGAGCGCTACATTATCTGTATGATGTGTAAAATATTCCATTAGCGTTGCCCAATGATGGGCATCACTTTTAAGAAACACCCAAGACTTAGAACCTTTGCTATCCTCGCACAATATAAATCATACTAGCATCTCATAACAGCAATATGGCACAATGATTTCACCTCAATTGGCCCCGCTCTCTTTGACATTACAGCAAAACACATTAAAGCAGAAACAAACCCCGTAAAGTTCAAGACGTCTTTGGACAAATTCCTTCAAGAAATCCTGGATAAACTCCCTACACCTATCGGGTCATCCCATAAGTTCTGTCCGATTTTACTTTTTTTAAAATTGAATGAAATTTAATAGTATTTTGGAATGTCTAATGGAATTAAAAATTATTTTAAGCATTTGTGTACATTTAAACTAATTAAATATAATTTTACAGAATAATAGAATTAAAATTTCTTTGATTAAAACCCTTTCTAACATGGAAGTATCCAAAGAGCATTTGAGGTACATAATGCTTTATAAGTACAATAAAGGAAACTCTGCAGCCAAAGCGACTCAAAACATACACTCAGTTTATGGGAAAGAATGCTTGAATGAAAGAACTTGCAGAAGATGGTTTGCAAAATTCAGAAGTGGAGATTTCAGCCTTGATGATGAAGATTGAACAGGACATCCAGTTGAGTTTGATGATAAGCTCCTTGAAGAAAATCCTGCATTATCAGTTGAAGAATTGGCAATAAAGCTTAGTTCAAACCATACAACTGTACATCATCTTCAACAACTTGGAAAGGTTCCTAAACTTGGAAAATGGGTGCCTCATGAATTGTTCGAAAGCAACCGCAAATTCCAAGTTGACATCTGCTCTTTTCTCCATTCTCTCGAACTCATTTCACCCTTTTCGGATAGACTTGTGATGCAAAATGGATCTTCTATCGAAATGTTAAACA
>NC_142932.1:124953707-124961207 GCF_046866305.1 Octopus bimaculoides | reverse complement strand
AGCATTTAGTTAGGTGTGCAGGAGTTAACTCTTGAAATGCTTCAAAATGTGTCTCTCAACGCTAAGGATAGATTTGAAGTTTGCAGAGATACAGACGGAGGCCAAGTTGAAAATTCTCAATAAAGTTTTCACGTCAGATTTATAAATCTCTTTATTTTGATGTCCTAATTAATTAATAAACATAAAATTCTGTCATTTTTCCTTTTTTAATTTGCTACTTTTCCATTAAAAAAAGATAGTTAAATTTGGAACACCCTTTAAGGCAGAAGTGTTAGCACGCCGGGTGAAATGCTTAGCGGTATTTCGTCTACCGTTACGTTCTGAGTTCAAATTCCGCCGAGGTCGACTTTGCCTTTCATCCTTTCGGGGTCGATAAATTAAGTACCAGTTACGCACTGGGTCGATGTAATCGACTTAATCCGTTCGTCTGTTCTTGTTTGTTCTCTCTATGTTTAGCCCCTTGTGGGCAATAACGAAATAGATATTTCGTCTATCTTTACGTTCTGAGTTCAAATTCAGCCGAGGTCGACTTTGCCTTTCATCCTTTTGGGGTCGATAAATTAGGTACCAGTTGCGTACTGGAATCGATCTAATCTCGACTTCCCCCTACCCCAAAATTTCGGGCCTTGTACCTAGAGTAGAAAAGAATATTGGGACACCTTATAATGGCAAGTTGATGGGTTGTAAGCAACCACCAGAGTTAAGCGATGAACGGTCCAAAGACACAGATCCACACACAAACATCCAAAGGCTTCCGTACATTTTCCATTCACTATCTTCACTCAATAGGTAGTCAGGGGCTATCGTCGAAGGCACTTGCCGATGGTGCCGCGCTGTGGGACTGAACTCAAAAGAACGTGGTTCCAGAGTGAGCTTTTTAACCACAGACCTAGCGATTTAACAGAGGCCGAGGTAATTCCACAAGGAGAACTAGGCAGGAGATTGCAAATATCGAGCAAATTTGATAGATTGATAGACAGCTGCAATACTTGGGAAGAAACATCTGTCTTTTTATCTGTCTGTCTGTCTCTCTTCCGTCTCTCTTCCGTCTCTCTCTCTTTCTCTCTCTCTCTCTCTCTCTCTCTCTCTCTATCTATCAACCTCTCTCTAATCGTGTTTGCATATTTTTGTATATTATATATTTGTCTGAATATAAACTTATATATATGTATAGTAAGAGACAGATGGATATGTGAATACACCGATAAATATCGATATATATATATATATATATATATATAGATATATATATATATATATATATATATATATATATATATATATATATATATATATATATATATATATATACACAGATCGCAAAACATTAGGTAAAAGAAAATATACATTCGTATGTGTACAGACACATACGCATGTATGTATGTTTGTATATATGTATGTATGCACATATAGATATATGCACACATACACACTTACATACATGCCCACATACACGCTTACTTACATACACACATACACATATTATTTACCTAATATTACCACGACCACAGATGTTTACCGAAGAGTAAAATAGATCATGCGATATATTTGTTTTGGTTTCACAGCAAAGTCTCTCAGCGCCAGGTGTGAATCATTTCAGAGTCTCAGGTGTATTTCTTCCTCACTTCACTTACATCGCAAATGAGTTTCATGAATATCAAATACAAACTCATATTCCATCGAATAAATCCAAGAATTTTACCTGCATTTCAAATCAATAACGAAGGTTTAAAATTAAACTGGAGGTTAGACTCACTCACTCACATGCTACAGTCTGTTGCTTTCAGACAAACTGAATTTCTCCATCTAATATAACGTTATTGCAAATGAATGATACAACGCCATCTGCTCCTCTAAATAGTTAATGTGTCTACCCATTTCACACCAGCTACCGCTTCCTCTCGTCAACCTTAGAGTTTTTAGCCCTAGGCACTGCAGTAACTTCATTGTATTCAGTCATTTTCAATGCACTGCTGGATGAAAGCCTCAACAACTGTTACCAGCTTATTATTCCTGGTTCTTGATCTTTGTTTAAGCAGGCTAATTGCGGGTTGGACAGAGGACTTCTTGTGGTCGAGTGGTCATCCTGGACATCGATGCCTATAAGTAATTTTGGAACGCAAGAATTAGGTTCAGTTACCCTAAGGCATTTTGTAGAACGCTCTAACAATCCTACCAACTGCCGGAGCGGAAAGGATGAAAGAAAAAAGCCTCTTTGAGTGCGGAGAACCAGAACGAATACTGCAATCTTATATGAAGTTCTAATAATTCTTTTAATCCATTATACTAACACATTTCTCTCAAATCCTTCCTTCATTCATTTACATCATATCGATTTCAAATTTTAACACAAAACCAGAAGTTTATGGGGATCGGGTATGTCGATTGCATCGACACCAGTACTCAACTGGTACTTATTTTACCGACCCCGAAAGGATGAAAAGAAAACTCGACCACTGTGGAATTTGAAGTCAGAATGTGAAGAAGGATGAAATACATTTCGCCCGGCGTGCTAACCATTCTGCCAGTTCGCCGCTTTATTCATTAACAATATATTCCTAATAATTATTCTTTGTTTGTGGAACGCACATAAGGTGATGCAACTAGATATTTTACAAACACTGGCCCGTTTTGTTCTCTATATAAATATGTGTGTGTGTATATATATCTGTGTCTGTGCCTTTGTGTGTATGTGTGTGTGTATGTGTTTCAGCAGGATGTATTAGGAGGTCATTTGGCAGAATCTCGAGGAACGTAAGACAAAAATGTCTGACAGAGGTTGATCCGACTCTTTGCGTTCTAACTTCAATTCCCATAAGGATGAACGATAAACTAAAACCATTGAAATTCTGGCATCGATTCTTTTGTCTCAATATCTGCTGTGCTGTATTGTAAAATTTCTCTTAGGGGACTACTGTTATTTTTCTTTGTCTCAAAGAACAGGAATGAAGGACCAATGATTAAAAATCTCTTCTCATTTGGTAGGCATCAAAATCTGTCTAGGTGAAATCAAAGATGGCCGATGTAGACAAAATAACGTGTTGTAATGTACAGCAGGATGAGATAACATCAATTTTTAAAAATACAAAGTAAAATGCATTAATTTGCTAAACTTATATATCTCAACGAAAACAAAATACATTTACGTAAATTACATCCTTTGCAGCAGCCATTTTAAAGGATGTAAGTATGATTTAAAATCCGGATAAATAAGGCCATAGAAAATTTGAGATTGGGAAACAATACGATTAGGTGGGAAACACACTCAGGACATAGCTATATGCCTTCTTAATTCTATCCACCGATTACTCATGAGTAAAATATCCCAAAATGATTTCCATTCCAATGTGTGTGTGTGTGTGTGTGTGTGTGTGTGTGTGTGTGTGTGTGTGTGTGTGTGTGTGTGTGTGTGTGTGTGTGTGTGTGTGTGTGCATGTATATGTATATATGAATATATGTACATATACATTTCGTTTTGGGATTTGGTTTGCAAGATTCTTTATGTGAGTTCGTGCGTTGAAGCATGTTTTGTTGTGTCTGGGAAGAGTCATTCTCTTTTAGTGCCTTATTATTTAACACACTCACCGGTAAAGTTTCCACTCATTTCCCTATTTATTTGTCTAAAGCATTTTTTGAAAAGATTGCAAGATGCAAAGAAAATTTTATATGAATAAATAAGTAAATGAGTAGAAACTTTACCGGTGAGTGTGTTAAATAATAAGGCACTAAAAGAGAATGACTCTCCCCAGACAACAATATATATATATATATATATATATATATATATATATATATATATATATATAGTTTATTTAAAAGCAGCAGAAAAATCAGAGTTTCACGTTCCCGTTCGTCGGACAGTTTTGTTAGATTCTAACAAAACTGTCCAACGAATGGGAGCGTGAAACTCCGAGTAACAGTTTTCGTGATATTTCCGCTGCTTTTAAATAAAGCATATTACTCTACCTCTGGTATTTGAGTACTCACTCCCCCCCCCCCTTGTTTCACATTTATGTGCTTACTCTGGCATATATATATATAGGCGGTGCTCTAGCATGGCCGCAGTCAAATGACTGAAACAAGTAAAAGAATAAAAGAATATAGATATATGTATGTGTATATATATGTAGGTATGTATGTGTGTTTATATATATATATATATATATATATATATATATATATATATATATATATATGTATATGAGTATTTATAAATATGCGTGTGCGTTTATGTATATAAATATATATATGCATATATATGTGTGTGTGTGTGTGTGTGTGTGTTTGTGTGTGTGTGTGTGTGTTTGTGTGTGTGTGTGTGTGTGATTGCAAGTATACAGATATGCATACACATGCATACATATATTTATATCACAACTTGGTTTGAGTGTTTTGAATGTACAGTATATTCTCTTGCAGTATCAAGCAGTTTAACTTGCGTTTCATTGCTAATGCTCTTGAGATAATCGTCAAAATGTCTATATTCAACCGACAGATCAATATCGAGGCTAATGAGCCACTTGGCAAATATGTGAAAGTCCCTTATGATAATCACGATGTATATTTCATATTCGATATTTCTATATCTTTCAATAATTAAAAAGAAATTAACATCCATCCATCAATCTGGATCTCAATTTTCCAAAAGATAAATTCAATCCTGTTTCATTCTCTTCTCTCTTTACTCCAAGGTCTAACTCCTTGCCTTTTCTTGATTCATTAACTCAAGCATTAAGCCACTCACTCACTCATTCACTCACTCATTCAATCAATCAATCAGTCAATCAACCACTCATTCGCCGACCGACTTCTGTATTTCACTTAACATCCAACCGTTTTAAAGTACTCCCGCTGTCACTCACTGTCTCATTTACAAACTCACTGCACTCATTCAGTCAGCTTATCACTTCACACACTCTCACCTATGCAAACCTTCATTTGTTTACTTCCTAACTGTATGCACTTTCCCTCACGCGGTCTCACTCACTCATTCACTCACCAGTTCCCGTACTCACTCACTCCCTCACTCCCTCTTTCCCCTCCCTCTTTCCCCTCCCTCTTTCCCCTCCCTCCTTCCATCCATCCTCCCTCCTTCCTTCCCTCTCTCCCTCCGTCCCTCACTCACTCACTCACACTCACTCACTCACTCACTCACTCACTCACTCACTCACTCACTCTCTCACTCACTCACTCACTCACTCACTCACTCTCACATATTCTCAAACACTCACCCATTCATTATCACTAAACCATTCACTCATATACCTACACACAGATTCACTCACCAAGAGTCTCACTCATTCCACTGCCTGACTCACTCACACACTATCTTTCCCCTTCCCCCTCCCCTCCTTAGCTACTGGTATCATTAACTGACTGCTAAAATACATCCTCCACAATATCTCTACCCTTATCTGCCTCAGCTCCAAATCAATAATACACGATTCGATTTCTTTCTGTTGTCATATTCGATTTTACAGTTGAGGAAATGCTGCCTACAAAATTTACTCTTTTTCATACACTGCTTATACATATTTAATCACTTTCTTATACGATCTAGTGTTTTTAATGCGTTTTGTTATATATAAACATGCCTTCCTTCTTACACACACACACACACACACACACACACACACACACACACACACACACACACACACCTATACGTGTATTATGTATGTATGTACGTATACATTTCTACTTTCAAAAATTGCGTCCAAATAGACGGGCGGTTAACGGAGAACTTCTTTTCAACTACCCACCTATATATATATATATATATATATATATATATATATATATATATATATATATCTTTGGGGTTGCCATACTTTTGCCACTTAACCATACGCACTATATACTTTGTCTTCAAAAGCTTTATCACTATTATTATTATTATTATTATTATTATTATTATTATTATTATTATTATTATAGTCCTTCATCTGAAATCCTTCGTCCACACATCCTGTGACCTCTTCAGCGACTCTCCATCCCATGCATCCCCTCCTGTTCTGCTTGTGTATATATATATATATATATATATATATATATATATATATATATATATATATATATATATATACATACACAAACACATACACACACACACACACACACACACACACACATACACACACACACACACACACATACATATATATAAAACGGAACAAGAGCGTAACAGAGGACAATGAAAACATACGGACAGATGGGCGACACAAGGACGGGCAGGAAAACTAGTTCGGAACATTCCTGGCTTTCTATTCATCAGTCAAGTTTTCCAATTATCACTACAGTTTCGGCCTGTTACACTTGAGACTGTTCAAAATTGATAGGCTCCGAAAATCCAAGCTAAGGGCATTAAATTTTTGGAAGAAAGCGAGCGAATATGTACGACAAGACGGACAAAAATAAAAACGAGAAAATAGAGAAAATGTTACACGATTACAAATCGAAACAACAAGAATAACAATAAGTATCCTTCGACTAAAATGACAAAATGACTAAAATGGCGTGTGAAGTGGAAGCCTTACGGCAACACTCTCTGCTCATTTCCTTCCGCTAAGTTTACAATGATGTGTGCAACATCTGAGCGGATTGACTTGTTTCTTCTTCTTGAATGAAGAAGAATTTTTGGCCGAAGCGTCGATGATTTGAATTTTTTTCACGGAAATTGCACTTATCTTTATTAGTTACATGTACAACACCAACTTTCCGGAAGCTTTTGCTTCTGGGTTACTGAATTTTCGGAGCAAGTGATGATCACCTCTGTATTAAACATATCTTAAATTTACTTAAATAATCAAGCGAAATACACGTTCCTGTATTAGCCTAAATGATACGCCTTTTTCAGTAGTGTACTGTGCAAGGTAACTGCACAAGGTAGCAGTAAACTCGTCCGGTGGATGAAGAAATTTGAAGCTCCTGCTCGTAAATTAAAACGGATTATAAGAGATTCCGGTCTTAAAGTCACCGAAGAATCTGTGTTATAGCTGCGCCATATTTATACTTCTAATTGATTACTTCCAAGTTTGATGTGAACATAAAAAGCATAATCCATCATTTTTACGGCCTTATAATTAATATATGAACATACACGTATATCTTTTATTTTTTGCTTGTTTCAGTCATTTGTCTGCGGCCATACTGGGGCATCGACTTCAAGACATTTTTAGTTGAAAGAATCGAACCTTGTACTTATATATATTTTTAAAAATCTGGTACTTATTCTATCGATTTCATTTTCTCAACATTTAAGTTACGGGGACATAAACACACCAACACCGGTTGACAGTTGGTAGGGAGTGGAGAACAAACAAAAACAAAAAGACACACACACATATATATAGTTATTATTCTTAAATAACAATGTTGTTGACAGTGGCATCGAAGTTTCGGCCAGTTAAGCCATCGTCAGTCGAAACTTCTTGTTTAAGAATAATAAATTTATACTCTACAAATGTACTGAGTAATCCATGAGATTAATGCAAAATTTGA
>NC_142932.1:124941207-124948707 GCF_046866305.1 Octopus bimaculoides | reverse complement strand
CGATGAAAGAACTTGCTTTCGTCAATTTCTACAACTAACGTCTGTCCATTAGCATCCAAACCACCAATTTCTATCTGATTCTTTTGGAGCCAAACATCACGTACTTCCCAAAAGAAATCACACCATTCCACGACTGTAGTTCAACTATTGACGGAAGGCTCGTGCATAATATCCTCTTGAGACATATCTCGTGCCCAATAACAAACAATTAAAATGATATTGAGCAAGGAAATATGACTTCTATCCTTATTTATTGTACAGTAACATGGTTTTATGGGCTTTTAACGGTTTTCTAGTGATTTTACGAATCCAATATTTGTGGCAGACAGACGTAAAGTCGAGTAAAATGACTTAACTTGATTTTTATTTTTCCATATATTACTTTTGAAAGCCGACGTATAACCGAGAACGAATTAAATCGAAACGACTTAAGCCAAGGCATGCCTGTATAGTTTTACCCTCACTACAGGCCAAATTTAAAATTTTGATTAACCGAGATTTCGTAGTTTTCGTTCTTTACACACCGAGTCAATGGTTTGATTTTCTCATTGCAGGGAAACTCATGATTCATTATTGTTAATTCATTGTTATTATTATTATTATTATTATTATTATTATTATTATTATTATTATTATTATCATTATTATTATTATCATTATTATTGTTGTTGTTGTTGTTTTCCTCAATGCGTTAAATATGTTAGCACTGACTTCACTAAGAAATAATAAGTGAGATAAGAGATGAAAACGCCGGCCTTATCTTCAGTTGTGAACAGGCTGAATTCGTTCATTTAAAGTTGAACTGTGAGATAAAGGAGATAAGAGAAGATATCGAGGAGATGTGGAGAGGATGTTGAAGTGGAAATTAAAATGAGGTGGGGGTGGGCGAAGTAAATCAAAGAAATACGGAACGAGAGAGAGAGAGAGGGAAAGAGGGGACGAGCGATGAAGTAAAATATATATGTAGAAACAGGTCAAAGGGATAAAGTCTGAAACGGTGCATGGAAGGAAACTAGATGGGGGAATAGGGGAGAGAGAGAGAGAGAGAGAGAGAGAGAGAGAGAGAGAGAGAGAGAAGGATTGATAGGTAGATAGATAGATGGACAAATGGATGGAAGGATAGATAGATAGACAGACAGACAAATAGATAGATAGACAGACATACAGACAGACAAATAGATAGATCGATCGATCGATTGATAGATAGATAGATAGATGGATAGATAGATAGGTAGATAGATCGATCGATCGATAGATAGATAGATAGATAGATAGATAGATAGATAGATAGGTAGATAGATAGATAGATAGATAGATAGATAGATAGATAGATAGATAGACATATCATATCTTATCTAGAATAACTATTACTTAACCATTTTCTCACACCATCTCCGATGAAGGGATATATAAAATATCCCGGAAACAGCTGTAAGACCTATTTACAAATGCTCTGAAATCTTTCACAGCCCTGGATTTTTATCTCATTCTGAAATTTTTTTATATATACACATGCTGATATATGACCTACATTGGACCCCTTATTCGCATAATCACCGAACCTGGAGCTTAACTATGGTCTATCCACTGCACTTACTCAGCATTACCTGACAATTTTGGATCTTATTAACACCATTACCTCTCATAACCTTCCCCTCTCCGTGTCTCTGTCTGTCTGTCTGTCTCTCTGTCTCTCTGTCTCTCTCTGTCTCTCTCTGTCTCTCTCTCTCTCTCTCTCTGTCTCTCTCTCTCTCTCTCTCTCTCTCTCTCTCTCTCTCTCTCTCTCTCTCTCTCTCTCTCTCTATATATATATATATATATATATATATATATATATATATATATATAGTGAGAATTTACAAAAATACAAAAGACGAAGACGGGTGTGTAAACAACAAACAGAAAGGAAGACAGAAATAAACAGGGAGAGAGAATTTTTTTTTAATGTTTAGTGCCTAGCGATCTATTATACATATGTGTGTGTATATATATGTATATATATATATATATATATAGATACACAGATAGATATACGCATGTGTTTATGTATGTTTGTCCCTTGGCGTATACATACACACTGACAGTAGACAACGAAAAGTGGAACTAAAATAAAAGAAACTAACAAACAATTATTCGAAAATTTAAGAACAGTTTTCACAAATTTTCGAGATGCAGAGGCGAAGTCGAAGAAACCGAGAGAAATATGGGGAAGGTGAGTGTCGAAGAATAATAGAAGAATGAAGATCGTGATTGTGTGAGAATGAGAGAGACAAAGAAAGAGAGACAGAGAGAAAAGGGGAGAGAGGGAGTGGATGAATGATAGGAGAGAAAGAGTAAGTGAGCATTTCCCATACTACAATATGCTCTTAAAGCTAATGTTATACTTCAGCAGTTCTATCCTCAAATTAGAAGTAGACAATGTTTCACGGTTGAGCGATTCGTATGTCTATTCAATGATGTCTGCTGAAAAAGGAACTTACTTAGTCTTACGTACTTGGTTTCTCTTCGTAAAGAACATAGCAATCGTTTGTATACAACAGATTGTTTTCATGTGACTTTGATTATGTCGCAGAAAGCTACGCAACATAATAATGAAAGTAAACGAGAAAGCATTTATGTAGAAGCTCAACCTGTTAGAAACAGCAGTCAAATTTCCCTCAAACCTCACTCTATTACTGTTTCAAAGAGACAAGACAGTTCTATAATTAAGAGATGAGGAATAATCTACATTATTTACATTTGACGGATATTTGTTCTCATCTTGTTTGTTGTTAACACAACGTTTCGGCTGATATACCCTCCAGGCTTCTTCAGGTGTCTTGGGGAAATTTCGAACAATAACATCGAAAAATACGTTAGGAATGAGAACCCCGGTTCGACATTTCCTCAAGACACCTGATGAAGGCTGGAGGGTATATCAGCCGAAATGCTGTTTTAACAACAAACAAGATGAGGAGAAATATCCGTCAAATGTAAATAATGTAAACAAAGAGACAAGAGATGAAAGGATATGACTGGATTTATCAGGGGCCAAAATGTATGGAGAATCAATATAGCTGTGTATGTTTATGCAGACGATGTTACAGCAATAGGACGGAGCTCAATATGGTTGGCAGTGACAGATTCATAAATTAAATTCATGAAACCAGTGGTACACAACTGTGCGTCTGAAATGGTAAGATTATACCACGATCCAGTGGCGTCTTTCGTTGGATTGAGAGTCCAGTAAAATTACTTGTAAACTTCGGTCATAACCTCCAGGTGAAAAAGAACACTAAGCTGTGGTCACGACCTGGCTCATATGTATGTGTGTGTGCATGTGTGTATGTATATGTATATATATATATTTATATATGTGTGTATATGGATATATATATATATGTGTGTGTATGTATGTATGTATATATATATTTATATATGTGTGTATGTATGTATATATATATATATATATATATATATATATATATATATATATATATATATATATATATATATTTACATACATATGTGTGTGTGTGTGTGGCGTGGTGTATGTATGCATATACATAAACATGTGTGTGTGTGTGTGTGTGTGTGTGCATACGCATGTGTCAAGAACGTCATCGTGTAATTTGTCTTTCAGAAATCGTGAGTTAACGTGTACCTTTTCAAAAAGATACACAGCGCAGTTGATATTTTAAGGACGCTACAATGTGAAATGAGAAAGATTTGGCTGCTTATTTTAGCGAGTCAAGAAACCGTGTTGAGCTACCTCGTTGTTCCTTCTGTTAGCTGTTTGGTTTATGAAGTTCCTCACAGCAACATTCTGTTACGATAGTTCATCGTGTGCTTCTCCTATAATTTAATTCTACAGATATTTTGCTGCAAGCTATTACCTTCCTCTGTTATAAAATAAAAAATTCTACTGCCATTCCAGAACCTTTTAAGAGCATCATTGCTTTTAGTTCGATCAAATTCCTGTAATGTCCTGAAATTTCGGCCCAGAGGACATTTATTTCGTTGAATCCACAAAAGTATTTTTCTCGGGGAAAATTTCAAAATTGATTTAATTTCCTTTCTTGTGTTCTCTTCAGCCCAGATAATATATACTTTAGCAGTGAAATCCTGTTTTACTTCAGGAAAATGAGTAAATGTTAGTAGGTAAATCTACTTTAAGCCCAGTTGGAGCTTTTAGGGACTTGTTCTATTTTAATGGTTATAAGCGGACGAGTGAAATTTTTCTCAAGTACAATTTTTTGCCTATGGAGGTTAACGTATTATGTGTGAGTGTGTGTGTTTGTGTGTGTGTGTGTGTGTGTACGTGTGTACACACGTTTATAGAGAAAGTGAAATTAATGCATACAGGCATACATTCCTACGTATATATATATATATATATATAGTGAGAATTTACGAAAAAAAAAAAAGAAAAGACGAAGACGGGTGTGTAAATAACAAACAGATGTATTAGTTTAACGCTCGGGAAGTAAGAAAGTCTTCTACGTTTCGAGCCTAAGCTCTTTATGTGTACATCTAACGAGTTCATCTATGTGTGCATAGACAGACTCATGCATACAAACACTTACACATATTCATTAAAGAATTTCTATTCGGATATATTTCTCAAAATAAATTCCACCTTAGGATATACTGTATATTCCTAGTTTAACGCTGGTGATAAAATTATCTGCATGAGCGACAATAATTTTCAGCCACACGTTTAAATTCAACAATGTCTGGCAATATTAATATCTCATCGTACTAACTGCAAATTGAAATATTAAACATGGCCGAAAGATATTAACTGAATCTTTATTATGTAAATATCTTAACAATGCTATGTATTGCCGCCTACAGGTATAAATTAACAATTGCTTCAATATATACCTATATATATATATATATATATATATATATATATATATATATATATATATATATATATATATATATATATATATATATATATATATATATATATATATATATATATATATATATATATATATATATATATATATATATATATATATATATATATATATATATATTACTGGATCTACTTCATACCACCCTTCATTGTGTTTCTCTAAGCGAATTTAATATAGCGTGCAATAAATACTTAATTAGAAGCATTTATAGTTTTTTCCCCTTTATTTTCTGTTTTCCATACACCAATATCTTTAGCAAATAAATAAGTAAAGCCGTGTAAGTATTTCTCATTAATTCTTTATTGTCTACGATTCCGCAATTATGAGCCTTAATGAAACCGGTTGTAGTACCTACTAAATTACATGATACTTCAAATATACTTCGTCTCTCTCTCTCTCTCTCTCTCTCTCTCTCTCTCTCTCTCTCTCACTCACCCTCTCTCTCTCTCTCTCTTATACACAAACTCACATTTGTATTATTATTATTATTATTATTATTATTATTATTATTATTATTATTATTATTATTATTATGTTTTTTTTCTTCTTTCTTCAAATTTTCTTCCATTTCTCGCCGAGTGTTTTCCGTACACCTAGGGCAGAGAAACTCGTTGTATGCATTCCCAGTTTACACACGCAAATTTACAGGTAAAGCATGTATTTAAGAAAACAAAAAAAATTATTGAATGGATGTTGTTTTCACAGCGATAATGCTCTTCTCAGTACATGAGTCGTTCCAGTTAGCACGATTTTTGCACTTCCTGTAGGGATGGTAAGCCTGGTATCATTTTCAAATAAGTTTCAGTACCTTTTTTTTATCATTCCTAGAGATCCTACAATCACTGGTATGGTAGTCGCCTTGAGGTGCCACATTTTTTCAATTTCTATTAGCAAGTCTTTATATTTACTGATCTTGTCAAATTCTTTCGCCGCTATATTATGATCAGAGGGAATGCTCATGTCAATTAATAAACACGTCTTCTTTGTCTGATCTTTTATAATAATATCCGGTTTATTAGCTTTTATAGTCTTGTCGGTATGTACGGGGAAGTCCCAGAGAATCGATACATTTTCTCCCTCAGTCACAGCTTCAGGATGGTGTTTATACCATTTGTCAGCGGTTTTGATTTTATAATGCTGACATATTGTCCAGTGTAAATACTGGCCAACTCTGTCATGTCTTGCTTTATATTCTACAGGTGCTAAGACCCTGAGATTAGGTGGTCTATAGTTTCAATCGCATCGTTACAAAATCGGCATTTTGGGTCAGCTCCATTTTTTATCACGTTTTTTATCACATTAATAAGCTTTGGTCTTGAGCAGCCAATATGAAACTTTCATTCTCTGCTTTGCTTTGCTTTGCCTTTTATTATTATTATTATTATTATTATTATTATTATTATTATTATTATTATTATTATTATTATTATTATTATCATTATCATTATTATCATTATTATTATTATTAATATTATTATTATTATTATTATTATTATTATTATTATTATTATTATTATTATTATTATTATTACTATTATTTTCATATACACTCAACAGATTAGACTGTTGGAAAAGAAAAGGATCCTAACATCAAGCTACAATTAGTAACCTTAGATGCCAAGAACCCTCCTAAGTATCCCAGCTGTCCCTAATAACAATAGTTCCTGGATCTGTACTGAACTTGGTTTTATACCTATTTCCTCTTTCCACCTGTTCAGATCTTTACGGATATTTGCTAATGCACCTATAACTACTAGGATACATTTTACCAGCGGTTTCCATAGACTCTCTAATTCAATAGATAAGTCCTGGTACTTTGCTATTTTTTCTATACTTCTCATATTAACTTTTTCATCAATTGGGACTGTAAAGTCCCACTTTCTGACCTCTTTATCTATTCTGTTCTCTTTATCTATTCTGTTCTCTTTATCTATTCTGTTCTCTTTATCTATTCTGTCCTCTTTATCTATTCTGTTCTCTTTATCTATACTGTTCTCTTTATCTATTCTGTCCTCTTTATCTATTCTGTCCTCTTTATCTATTCTGTCCTCTTTATCTATTCTGTTCTCTTTATCTATTCTGTCCTCTTTATCTATTCTGTTCTCTTTATCTATTACTATCTAATCAGTTCTTCTAGCTTCTATTATTCTGTCAGTCTGAATGTTAAAGTCCGACAACATCTTGTATTTCTTACTTTCTAGTACTTTACTAGATTCATGTTCATACCATTTATCAGTTAGTTCAAATCCTAGTTTTCTATAAAGCTCTCATTGGATTGCTCTCCCTAGATTGTCATGTCTTTTCTTGTACTCTTTATGACCCAGCATGCTACATTCATTTAATATATGAGTAACGATTTTCTCTTTTGATTTGCATAATCTACATTGGGAATCTACTTGATTTTCGTCTATCTTGGCTTTTATTCAATTAACCCTTAATGCTTGATCTTATGCAGCTACGAAAACACTTTCTGTCTCCCTCTTTCATTTCTGCAACCATAATTATGTCTCACTACTACTTTTACTGCAACTATCTTTGGAAATCTACCATACAACTCCTTCTCCTGCCAGTCAGATAATTTCTGTTCTTT
>NC_142932.1:124926207-124931207 GCF_046866305.1 Octopus bimaculoides | reverse complement strand
ACACACACTCTGTCTCCTCCTCTTAAGGTACAAGTTAAATAGGCTACAAATACGAATATATATTACGGCGCTCTGTCGGTTACGACGACCAGGGTTCCAGTTGACCCGATCAACGGAACAGCCTGCTCGTGAAATTAACGTGGAAGTGGCTGAGCACTCCATAGACACGTGTACCCTTAATGTAGCTCTAAGGGAGATTCAGCGTGACACAGACTGTGACAAGAGAAACAGGAAGAAAGAGTGAGAAAAAGTTGTGGTGAAAGAGTACAGCAGGGTTCACCAGCACCCGCTGCCGGTGCCTCGTGGAGCTTTAGGTGTTTTCGATCAATAAACACCCACAACGCCTGGTCTGGGAATCGAAATCGCTTCCTTAACCACTGGGTCATTGCACCTCCACGAATATATATATAAAGTATGAGACAACAAAGAGTTGAACTGATGGCGAAACAATATTACAGGAAACAGCACGCCGAGCGGAATGCTTTGCGGTATTTCGTCTGTCTTTACGCTCTGAGTTCAAATTCCGCCGAGGTCAATTTGCCTTTCATCCTTTTGGGGTCGATAAATTAAGTACCACTTGCGTACTGAGGTCGATCTAATCGACTGGCCCCTCCCCAAAATTCCAGGCCTTGTGCCTAGAGTAGAAAAGAATATTTTGAGGCGGCGAGCTGGCAGAAACGTTAGCACACCGGGCGAAATGCTTAGCGGTATTTTGTCTGTCTTTACATTCTGAGTTCAAATTCTGACGAGGTCAACTTTGCCTTTCATCCTTTTGGGGTTGATAAATTAAGTACCAGTTGCGTACTGAGGTCGTTCTAATCGATTGCCCCCGCCCCACTCCAAAAATTATCGACCTTGTGCCTAGAGTAGAAATGAGCATTACAGGAAACGGAGCAGTTATTCCTGTTTTTTGAATTGTGACAAAAGCCATGTGTAACTTCGTTATACATCAAAAATATTTATTGCATTGAAATCTAAATGGAAAAAATTTCTAAATTTAATGTTTGAAAATTGAACAATTTCTGTAAAATGTGTTTAGTATTACAAGAAAGTCGCACATATGAAGCTTGCCGTAGTTTTGAAACTGTTATCTTTAGAAGTAGAAGAACAAGAAACATGTGTGACAAATATAAAGATATTTTGAAAGACATATTAATATTGGAGAAAGCATAGACGTTTATTATATGTTAATAGAAAGATTTAAAGTACGTGAAGATGTTTGTAAAGATGTAATTATTCTCGGTTGTTTGAAGATTTACATTATTGGAAACGAAAATTTCGATGTCGATTTAGTGATATTTTTAGCCAGCTGAATACGATGTAAAGTGAACGTGTGTATTGACGTGCAAACAGATCTCAACAAATTTTACACTAATTTAGAAGATGACTAAATGAAAGCTAAAAATATAAAACAACTATTAACACCTGGTCTGTCTATATGCAATTCACGTAATTAATAGAAAAGTAGGTGATATAACATCAGGTGTGTATGTGTGTGTGTGTATATATATATCTGTGTGTGTGTGTAAGTGTCTGTATGCACGATTGTGTCTGCGTATGTGTGTGCATGCGTGTATGTATATATACAAAGAATGAAAGATGGGAGAGACCGAGAGACATAGAAACGCAATCAGGGAGAGAGATAGAGAGAGAGAGAGAGGGGGGACATTCAAGCATTTGGTTGCGGAAGTTATCAACAAATTTCAAAAATAGCAACGGTTACTGCTTTAGAGTTAATTGCACGGTCGGAATTGAACTTATATGGAAACATGGCTGGTTGTGCTGTTGGTGGAGTCTCTTCCCTCCGTCAGTAATCCTTAATGACTTTGCTTTAAAATGAGTTAACATGAACTTTACTATATAAGTTCAAATTAGGATGAGCTCGGATCTTTTATTTAAGACTGGAGTTGCAATTATATATATATATATATATATATATATATATATATATATATATATAATATATATATATATATATATATATATATATATATATATATATATATATATATATATATATATATATATATATATATATATATATATATATATATATATATATATATATATATATATATATATATATATATATATATATATATATACACCGTTGAATGTATTACATTTTGCAGGCACAAAACATCACTAGTTTCTTTGCTGACTACTATTTTCTTTCTTTCTTTCTTTCTATATATATATATATATATATATATATATATATATATATATATATATATATATATATAAAAGAAGAAAAAGAAAATAGGGATCGAGAAGTTGACAATTGTTTATTATTAACAACAAATTAATCATCAGCCCTTACAGCTGTTTCAATTAATGTTCAATAAATATTAAGTAGATATTAAGTGTATATGATCTGAGCGTAATATCTTCAGAGGGGGAAAGATATAAATATATATTAGTATGTATATACATATTTATATATAAATAAATAGATAGATACAGAGGGAGAGTGAGAGAAAGAAATTTGTGTATGTGAGTGTATATGTGAGCGTGCGTGCGCGTGTGTGTGCGTGTGTGTTCGTGTGTTTGTATGTTGGCATACACATATATAGATTGGAATCCACGTGTAGATAGATGTAAATAGACTCAACATGACTATCAAATATAAATAACTCGTTTATAATTAGATCGCATATCATCGCTCAGAAAAATCGATCACCTATTTCTAACGGAAACAAGTAAAAGAATATTCGAAACATCACGCATAAAAGTCAAACTAAATTCCAAGTGAAGAACTCGGTAAGAAATCACGTTTACAAGTCATTCACAGAATCTTAAAATATTCTGGCGAATTTACAATTTTATAATAAACTATTATTCACATCATCAACTTTTAAATTCGCATTTTTTAAATTCGTTTATTTGTTTCAGTCATTTGACTACGGCCATTCTGGAGCACCGCATATAGTTGACCGAATCGACCCAGGACTTATTCTTCGTAAGCCTAGTACTTATTCTATCGGTTGTCAAGCGATGGTGGAGGGCAAATACAGACTCAAAAACACACAGACACAGACACAGATACACACACACACACACACACACACACACACACACACACACACACACACACACACACACACACACACACACACACACACACACACATATTTATAGATACGACGGGCTTCTTTCAGTTTCCGTCTACCAAATCCTCTCACAAGGCTTTGGTCGGCCCGAGGCGACAGTAGAAGACACTTGCCTAAGGTGCCACGCAGTGGGACTGAACCCGGAATCATGTGGTTGGTGAAGTTTGATTAGAATACTATTAAAATCATGGTTTCAGTATCGCAAACAGGAACATGAAGGTTCTGCTTGTTTATTATGCTTATACACATATATACACACACACCCTTGTGTGTGTGTGTGTGCGTATATATGAGAATAGAGGCACCTATTTATACGTACAGATATAATGGTGCATGCATACATATACACGTGCATGTATGCATGCACATATACAATTGTGTGTGTAATCTATACGTATGTGTGCGTGTACATATATGCATACATACGGGTGCATATCAGTGCGTATAATCATATGTACATATATATGCATCTTTCTCCCACCTCTATCTCTTTATATATAAGTATATATGTATATGTATAGGAATATAAGGAGCAAAAATACTAGAGATATATATACATATACATATGTATGTATATACATAAACATATATATGTATATATATATATATATACGTATTTGTATATATGTATATGTATATGTATACATATATATACATACACATATTCATATATATATATATATATATATATATATATATATATATATATATATATATATACATACACATATATATGTTTTTTTTTATGTATACATTTGCAAATTTATTGAGTGGGTGTATAGATATTTATAGAATAATGAAGACAAACTAACGTCTTGACAAACAATTGACGTCATAGTTCTTTGTATTCAAAATAACGCTAAGACAAACCAATTTTCAAAGTAGATTTCCATTATCGCAGACCATCCTCCAGTTTACTTTATTAGCATTATTATTATAGTAAATCTACACTACGCAAATGCGTAATGCACATAAAAACCTGTTAGGTTTTAGGTCACATTAACAGCGATCGGAAAAGCAAAATGTATCTACGTACTTATCTATCTATCTATCTAGCTATCTATCTATCTTGCTAGCTATCTATCATCTGTATATTTATTTAGTTATTTATCTATCCCATATGTGTGTGTATGTATATATATTTACATAGGCATACTTGCATTTATATATATGTATATATATATGTATATATATATATATATATATATATATATATATATATATATATATATATATATATATGTGTGTGTGTGTGTGTGTGTGTGTGTGTGTGTGTATGTGTGTGTATGCATGTATGTATACACATACCTATGAGTATGCGTGTATATATAAGTACATATATGCATACTCAAATAGATATATATACATGTGTGTGTATGTGTGTGTGGATATGTAGACATTTGTGCTTATATACACTAGTATACTCGTGCCGTCAAAATAACATCATATTGAAATAAGCTGTAGTTGCTATTTAATAATTCCACCGCCATAACATAACTTTCCATGTAGTTGATATATTCTTGTATCGGAATGCAAACTGGAAATACAGTTCTATATTTAAGACATGAGGAATTATGTACATTATTTACAATTGACGGATATTTGTCCTCATCTTGTTTGTTTCGGCTGATATACCCTCCAGCCTTCATCAGGACCATTGCACCTCCACCGTTCTCCACTAAATTTGTGTTAGTGTCATACGGGGAAAAGTCATAATTTAGGTTGTTAACTCTATAAATTCAACATGGTTAGGGTTAGGGTTAGGGTTAGGGTTAGGGTTAGGGTTAGGGTTACAGCTAAAAACCACTACAAAAATTTGTATATCTAATCATATGATCATCCTCGACTGATTATATCGTACTCTCTCTCTCTGTCTCTCTCTCTCTC
>NC_142932.1:124916207-124923707 GCF_046866305.1 Octopus bimaculoides | reverse complement strand
TTTATTATATATATATCTTATACATTTCTATATGATATTATTAAATTTGTGTATATATTCTCATTCATACGATTATGATACACCTCAAACTTGTTTACATATTCATTTACTATGCGCATTCACAATTACACACACACACAGACACGTGCGCGCCAACAAAGAAACACATGAACAACACACAGACACACAAACACACGAACACACACATGACTATGCAAATACATATACATAAATACATTCTTAATTTAATAAGATTTATTTCGTGAATACTAGCAAAGATATCTAAAGGCTATCATTGATAACACGGAATGAGATGGGAGCTAATTTCAAGAATTAAGAATTATTTTCGGAAAATCGGTTTATATTTTATGGTTAGAGAACGCGTTACAGAGATTTTCAAATTTGTCTCGTCATTATAGCATTGTCCATGTTTTTCCTCTCAACTCACTTTATGCACACAAAATAATTTTGAGTACATTATTAGACAAGGCGTGGCTGTGTGGTAAGGAGTTTGTATCCCAACCATATGGTTCCGGGTTCAATCCCACTGCATGGCACATGAGGGAAGTATCTTCTACTATAGCTTCGAGCCAAGCAAATCCTTGTGAGTGGATTTGATAGACGGATATTGGAGGAAGACCACCGCATATATATATATATATATATATATATATATATATATATATATAATAACTATAATTATATATTATTATATAGAACCAATTATGGCGACATAATCTAGGCAAATGATTGAAAATTGATGGGCGAAACCAGTAGGTTCAAACATGACATCACAGCGTTTTGGCTCCGTACGCATCCATTCAGCCTTCAAGTTTGCTTACAAACTTATATATATATACTAGACTACCCGTGACACGTTGGGTCATCATTAGTTCAAGTTACCCGAAAAAACCGCGTAGTTCGAGAACCCGTGGTCCGATTTACGCGATACTTGTTTTATTCCGTTTGTATTCACATTTCAATGGCACCTTACTTTCAGAATATTTTCTCATTATGCGCCAGCTTGGCTGTATTGAATTACAGACAAGCACGCACGCATACAAAACTATCCTGGTGTTCACAGTAAAGGGCAATAAATCCAGGTTTCACTGCTTAAATTTGTGGATGCAAACCCCATAAAACCGTGTATCTCGGGAATCTGTGGTCCAATTTACGCGCAACTTGTTTTATTCTGTTTGTGTTCACATTCCAAGGGTGGGGTACCTTACGTTCAGAACATTTTCTCATTATGCACCGCTTTGTCTTATTAAATTACAGACAAGCACGCAAGCACTTGCGTGCTTATTACATATATATATATATATATGTATATATATATATATATATATATATATATATATATATA
The DNA here is from genome assembly GCF_046866305.1 of Octopus bimaculoides. Lineage (NCBI taxonomy): Eukaryota > Metazoa > Mollusca > Cephalopoda > Octopoda > Octopodidae > Octopus > Octopus bimaculoides. The sequence goes on along the minus strand of NC_142932.1, from coordinate 124,922,341 downwards.
TATATATATATATATATATATATATATATATATATGTACATTGTGGGTATGTGCGTGTGTCCTTGTGTCTGTGTTTGTCCACATCACCGCTTGACAACCGGTGCTGGTGCGTTTACGTCCACATAACGTAGCTCTTCGGCAAAAGTGCGATAGAATAAGTACCAGACTCGCTCTGCCCCAGCATGGTCCCAGTCTAATAACTGAAGCAAGTCAAAAGATAAACGATAAAAGATGAAAGTTTAATTTCCATAATAGAAAAAAAAAACTGAGGGAAGCGAAAGAAAATAAGTCGAAAGTGCGAATGGTTTGAATTTTATTAAGAAAACTTAAAGAGCGAATACTGAATACTTTACGCCATAGATTGTGAATATATTTTATAATTTCCTTCACTGTGGCAGTAGTAGTGATGGTGAAGATAGCGGCTCTGGTGGCGGCGCGGCGATGGTGGTGGTGCTAGTTTTAATTTGTTTGCTGTAGGTTTTATAGATCTACTTTAGAGGAATCAAGCTGTGTGTTAGCAGACTTCAGCTGTCATCAATAAGATTTTGATAGAAATCAAAGTGCAGCAAATATTTGCAGTCAGTAAATAATGATGCAATTTATAGATTTTTTTATTTTACTATAAAATATAAAATGCGATAAGGCTCCACATGAATCGGGCTACGACTTAGACGCAGTTTCAAATCCCGATCGATGCAGCTACACTATCATATATTCCCTATCATCATTTTATAAGTAATTTGGGAGTGGTGGCTACGTAACTTAATGAATAGGAAGTCTGACTCCTTATGCAAGTAAATCGGGAATACAAACTTCAGTGGACGACGGTAATTCTTGCTGCTGTTTTGCTCCAAGTCAGAGCTGACTATTACAGCATTGTGTACCCTGGAGTACATTAACAAACGCATCCTTTTTCAAATTCTGATGTACGTTTTCATATATACTCAGATATACATTTACAACTCAGCGCAGAACACACGCGTATACATTCATTCACACACGCATGCCTGTATTCATGGATTTATATATATATATATATATATATATATATATATATATATATATATATATTGATAGAAAAGACAACAAAAGAAAGAAAGAGACCTCGATATTATGAAAATAGAGGAATTTATCTGCAAATAATATGCGACAATTATTCGATAGCAATGATAAAACTCCGAGTTTCGGATGCCGGGCCGGAAACCCACGCCACCATCTCTTCAGTTATCTGGCCATTGAAAAACGCACTTTTCAATGACAGAAAACTGAAGAGATGGTTTCATTACGTATGAGATGGTGTGAGAAAATGGCTAAGTAGTAGTTATTCAAGAGAAGATAAGAAATACAGAGTGAAGTGGAGGAATAAAAACAGACATGCATATATATATATACATGTCTATGTGTGTGTGTGTGAGTGATTGTGTCTTTTTGTATGTATTTGTACCCCGCCACCGCTTGACAACCTGTGCTGATGTGTTATACCCGGTAACCTAGCGGTTTAGTTGAGAGACCGACAGAATAAGTGTCACGTTTTACAAAACAACAATGCATACTGGGATGGATTCTCTTGACTAAAATTCCTTGAACGCTGTACCCCAGCATGGCCGCAGTCTAATGACTGAAACAAGTGAAAGATAAAATAAAAGACATATATGGTGTGTGTGTGTGTGTGTGTGTGTGTGTGTGTGTGTGTGCGTGTGTGTGTCTGTATATGCATGTATGTGTGTGTATATATATATATATGTGTATGTCTGTGTGTGTGTGTGCGTGTATCCATTGTAATTAAAAGCATCGGCGTTAATGTCATTTTAACCTGTGCGATATTTTCCTGTTTCTAAGAATAGCTTTCGCATCTTAATTTATTATATTATAATATGTAGTAGGTCACCTTGATGTTGTTATGGCTTCAGATTGACATATATGGACACGTCCAAGATACGTCGCTGCCTCGGATTTATATCGGAAAACAAAGACATATACACTCTCTCCTCCCTCCTGCCCCTTCGCCTCTTTCTTTAGCTCTGAACTCTTTCAGCATAGCTTCATACATCTTCGTAACAAATACACACACACACACAACTGTTTATAGATGAATGTCAGTGTGTGCGTGTGTGTACGAGATTTTCGAAAGGAATGTATAAATCAAATAAATTTGTTAGGCTTATCAACTCTTATATTCCACGTTCTTTGATGTCTTTGAATACGCAAATTGTTTCCATTTGAATTCAGTTCGTGTAGCTGTAGAGAAGAGGTACCTGGTCATCGGTAAATCTAGTTTGGGTGGGAACGAAGGAGATTGATAACTTATTAAATGAACGGTTGATCTTTTATCCGCAAGGAACTCCTAAGTTAAGCTTTAGAATAAGCACAATCCTTCCGTCATATAGCATATGGCGAAACCACTAACACGTGTTGTTGTTTGAGACAGAGCTTCTGAAAACAGGCCAAACAAACCCTATGACCATTTTTATGATATTGTCTCCGGTAGAACATATTCAGACAGAATCGGTGTCAAACCAAATTATATTGTGTTATTTATGACGCTCTTTTGGGTTTTAAAAAAATATTTTATGCCCAAATCTTCATATACAACTATCTTATCTTTCTTTCTGTCTGTCTGTCTGTCTATCTATCTATCTATCTATCTATCTATCTATCTATCTATCTATCTATCTATCTATCTATCTATCTATCTATTTTCCCGAGCGTCAAACTAATACAGTTGCTGGTTGTTCCTACACCTGTCTTCGTCTTTTGTTTTTCTACAAATCTGAACTATATATATATATATATATATATATATATATATATATATATACAAACCCCCACACATATATATACTTATATATAAATGCGTATATGCATATGCATACATATATAGATACATGCACACACACACACGTGCGTGTCAGTGACTGTAACATCGTATAACTCCCTGCCTAGATGCCAAGAACGGTGCTTATGTTAGAAATTATTATGAAGTATTAGCAGAAATAAACCACTACAGCGTAAACGATTCCCTGTGCCTAACATTTTAGGTGTTGAAAAATTTTAGGAGATATATATGTATATATTATTTCTATATATGTATGTATGTAGGATCATAGGATCGCAGTTTCGATTCCCAGACCGGGCTTTGTGAGTGTTTATTGAGCGAGGTTCCGGCCGGGGGTTGGTGGCGAACCCTACTGTACTCTTTCATCACAACTTTCACTCTTTCTTCCTGCTAGTGTTGTACCTGTATTTCTCTGTGTCACGCTGAATCTTCCTGAGAACTACGTTAATGGTACAGGTGCCTGTGGAGCACCCAGCCGCTTGCACGTTAATTTCACGATCAACTGAAACCCTCGTCATCGTAACCGACAGAGTGCCACGATATTTATATGTGTGTGTGTGTGTGTGTGTGTGTGTCTGTGTGTGTGTGTGTGTTTGTGTGTGTATATGTTTGTGTGTCTGTGTTTGTCCCCCCAACATCGCTTGACCACCGATGCTGGTGTGTTTACGTCCCCGTAACTTAGCGGTTCGGCAAAAGGGAGACCGATAGAATAAGTTCTAGGCTTACAAAGAATAAGTCCTGGGGTCGATTTGCTCCACTAAAGGCGGTGCTCCAGCATGGCCATACTCAAATGACTGAAACAAGTAAAAGTGTAAAAGAGAGAGAGAGAGAGTAAGAGTATATATATATATATATATATATATATATATATATATATATATATATATATATATATATATATATATATATATTGATACATAAATACTGTTGACTCATTCGTATTGTGTGTAAAAGAAAGCTCCGAGTGTGAATAAATTACTGCAAAATATGAAAATATTTCTGTCTCATTAATATGTATGTCCCTTCCATTCGCCGACACCACCTCGCAGACGTTTTGTGCTCAGCTCTGTTTTGTTCTCGTTTTATGGATGTTTTCACTCTACTTCCATTTGAAGATACGACTATGTCAGAGAGATATAACTATTTAAATAATTCGGACATTTACAATATCCTTGATCGTTTCCCACTATTATTCTTCCAACTATGGCCAATATGTATTGCTGAACTCCAGCCTGACCTCGCCACTTCAGTTCGATTCTCTGTTAGCTTTTTATAATGACGAATTAACGTAATATTGCTATCATTCCGAATATCACATTCATGTGGCTGACACACAATGACTCACTCTCTAACAAGCAATATCGCCCAAGTGGAATGCTTGCTCGAATAATATCGATTTATTGTGTCGGCTGCCAGTATTATTATTATTATTATTATTATTATTATTATTATTATTATTATTATTATTATTATTATTATTATCATTATTATTATTAATATTGTTGTTATAATAATAATAATAATAATAATAATAATAATAATAATAATAATAATAATAATAATTATTATTATTATTATTCATTTATGTATTTATTTACCAATTTGTTTTATCATATTTAGAGACGCTTGTAAATCTATGAAATTCTTCTCAGAAATACTTGTCTGTCAGGAAATATTTATCAGGATGTTTTCACATGAATCTCTCTTCCTCTCTTTCTCTGTCTGTCTGTCTGTCCCCCCCTCTCTCTCTCTCTGTCAGTCAATATCTCTTTCGTCTTTCTTTCTCTATCTCTGTATTTATCAGTTTACATCTCTCTCCGTCTAACGTTTTAGTTCTGTCTTTATTTCTCTTTCTCACAAACTGTGTGCGTGTATATGTAGACATAATTACAGAATTACAGAATTACAGAGAGAAAGAGAGAGAGAGAGAGAGAGAGAGAGAGAGAGAGAGATAGAAAAAGAGAGAGAGAAAGAGATAGAGAGAAATTAATAAACAAATAAATAGATAACTGGCCATATAAATACATACAAAGAGATATAGGTAAAAGATAAGCCAACAGACAAGTACACGCTAACAAGTACACACGCACACACACATAACTTGAAAAGCCGGTCCAGGACCGTGTTACTCTGGAAGATCCGATGTGTGCAATCATTTCTTAAGGCAACTAAAATTGCCTGAAAAAGTGGCTTGCACGCGATGGAAACGCCAGACTAATAGAACATTATCGGCTTTAGTAAGCTAGTGCACGAGTTTTCTTCACACACACACACACGCATATATATAAATACACATATACATTTACATATGTATGCATACCAACACACACACGCACACTCACACACACACACACACACACGCACACACATACATATATATTATAAAGTTTGAAAGCTAGAGATGTAATGGTTACAAATTACGTTATTAATTGATTAACATGTTCACCTACAATTGTTTCATTTCACAACCAAAATTTAAACTACAGAACATATATAAATATATAATCTTGCATGGAAGATCATCAGGGTATGCAAAGGACAATACAAGGATTACATTATGATCCGTATATGTATGTATGTATGTTGGTTGGAATTTAGAAGGTTGTGGTTCTACTGGGAGCCAGCTAGCCTTCACCTCACCACCCTTTCAAACACTTTGATTATATGGGAGGGGAGTAAGATTGGGCGACCGTTAACTGTGAGTGACATGTTTCTCTTCTTGAAGAACGGGATGACAGATTGAGATAAGAACTGATTTGGTGTATAGTCTGAGTCTAAAGAATTTATCTAGAGGTTGATTAGAAGGATTGTAAGTTAGTGTGTACATTCCTTGAAGACACTAGAAGGGAATCTATCACGGTTTACAGCAGAATATTACTTCATTTCATTTATGGCTGCTATGATGTCTGAGGTAGTAAACGTTATGTCCGAGATAATATGTTCATTACATTCCTTGCGTCAAACTATTAGTAGATTCGCTAAAAACAGGGCAGGATTTTGTATCCAGAACTTCTGCCATTTCTTTAGCGTCATGTTGCTGTGATCTTCAATCAATGAACCAACGGATGAGACAACAGTCCAATGCTTTTTGGTATAGAACACACATTCAGGGTCTGTTTGATCTTTTTACTTAACCACTCTTCCCCTGCAGCTCTTTCATTGTCGATGGGGGTTTTCAAGCTGATCTGCAGATGGTATTTTTTTCAACTCAAGCTTTCTTATTCTTGTTGAATGTGGATGCTGTTAGTGATAGGATTTTCATTGGTTGACTTTTTTTTAAAGTCTTTTGATTCTGGTG
>NC_142932.1:124896207-124913707 GCF_046866305.1 Octopus bimaculoides | reverse complement strand
TTGATAATTGTTAAGTGATCCGTCTTTACATGAAACCATTGGTAGCCTTGTCAACTCACAAGTACAGAATATTTATTAACTAATGCGGTGTTGAAGACTCATTCTCATTATTCGATATTAGTGCATACACAAACACACGCGCGCGCACACACGCACACATTTATATATATATATATAAATAAACACATACACATACACACAAACACACGCATATATATATATATATATATATATATATATATATATATATATATATATATATATATATATATATATATATATATATATGTGCTAATGTCGAACATATATATGGAATTAAATTTGAAATTATTTCCGTTTCATTGTTTCCAATTACGTTTTATAAAACAACCCGTCGTGTGTTGTGACATTGATTGATTCACTGTCGTATATAAAGTTCAGAACAGAAAACTATTGTTATACCAACTGTGTGTGTGTGTGTGTGTGTGTGTGTGTGTGTATGTGTGTGTGTGTGTGTGCGTTTGTGTGTGTGTGTGTGTGTGTGTGTGGTCAATATGGTATGTGTTTTTTTTTGTTTTTTTTCTTTTTTGCTCTTGATTATAAATTACTCGCTAAATTTACGGCAGAAACAAAGAAAACGAGGAAAAGTGCATTACCATGTTGATAAAAATACCTGCTACTCCAACCTTTGCATAACCACATACTACAGCCTACTGGAATTATAAACTTGTTACTTTCTCTCGCATACATTTAACATCTCCGACTGCCACTTAACCAAATCTACAGCTGCAGTTTCAGCTTCTCTTTACCAGTGTGATCACTAACAAAAAAAAACTGTACTTTGCTATATTTATTATTATTATTATTATTATTATTATTATTATTATTATTATTATTATTATTATTATTATTATTATTATTATTATTATTGTTGTTGTTGTTGAGTGAGAGAGCAGTGCATTCCATCAAAGTGACACTGAGGTAGAAATATACAAACCCCAGTATACCCATCATGACTACCCGTCTGGTAAGGGTACACCAGGCACATGCATCACAACCATATGTGCGCGACATGGTGATCTCATATCAAGATAAACAGTGCATGACCTTGCAGGTGGGGCCCACTTAGTATTTTCTTCAGGTTGAGTAGCCCATTACGCTCAAAAGGTCCCTGAATAAGGATTGTTTAAGGATGTTGAACGAAACACCCATGTTTCCAGAAGTAATTATCCAAACCCCAAAGAATTCCTCTCGACAAATGGTTATGATGCTCCCCCCACTACTTCTGCTCGTGATCAGAGATGCACAAATCATCATCCCCTAAGGTCCATGCTCAACAAGCAAATCTGTGGTATTGAGCAGAATATTTGCTGTACCCCATCTTTTATGCGAAGATAAAACAATGTACATAATAATACATCGATGAGAACAAGTGCTTGGTACGGCATTAGGGCATTCATTATTATTATTATTATTATTATTATTATTATTATTATTATTATTATTATTATTATTTTTATTATTATTACTATTATTAAGGCAGTGAGGTGGCAGAGTAGTTAGCACGTCGGGTGAAATGGTTAGCGGTATTTCGTCTGCCGCTACGTTCTATGTCCAAATTCTGCCAAGGTCGACTTTGCCTTTCATCTTTTCAGGATGGTACCAGTTGAACACTGGGGCCGATGTAATCGTCTCATCCCTTCCCCCAAATTTGCTGCCGTCGTCATCGTCGCTATTGCTGTTGCTGCTGTTGATGTTATTATTGAAGCACTATTCAAGTGTTAGGGTCAATCCCAGCGTGACCACAACAACAACAAACAACAACATTAGTAGTTAGAAATCGCATTTTAATCAATATCGAAACACTTCGGTTCCAACTGAAATCTAAAAAAAGCTGAATATATTAAGAACAAGTTTTCGGAGGAAATGAGAAAACATTACAAAACCGTAATATTAATTAAAACGACCACAACGACAACAACCCAAACAAAACCTCAACGGTAATTGTAATGATGCTGTGGAGCAAAACAATAATAATAATATAAGTGACGATGCTATTGGCTATAATAAATTAGTATAACACCATACCACAGCTAACGGCGACGACATCGACAGCAGCACCAATAACAATGGTAAAACTAGCAGTGGTAATATGAGCGATCTCTGACTTTGGCGCAAAAGCATAATAGGTGGAAGAATAACACAGAGGCAGTGTAGGCGCGTGGCTAAGTGGTTAGGGTATTTGGCCTCACGGTCGTAAGGCCATGAGTTCGATTCCTGCGGTGCGTTTGTGTCCTTGAGCAAGTCACTTTATTTCACGTTGCTACACTTCGCTCAGCTGGCAAAAATGAGTTGTACCTGTATTTCAAAGAACCAGCCTTGTCACATTCTGTGTCACGCTGAATCTCCCCCGAGAACTACATTAAGGCTACACTTGTCTGTGGAGTGCTCAGCCACTTGCACGTTAATTTCACGCGCTGCCGGTTCCGTTGATTGGATCAGCTGGATCCCTCGACTTCGTAACTGACGGAATGCCAGCTTAGAGTACAGATGGTCTTAGACTACCAATTGCTAGAATATTTCCTCCTTCGAAACTTAATGGGAGTATCTACCAATTGTTTATTAGTGAGAAATCAATATATTGTGCATACTTATATATTTTCTTCTCCGTGGTGTTGGATAGCCTTAAACAGTTTAAAGCCATTCAATTTCACCAAACGTAGCAATCTGCACGCCCCACTCCCAATATCTAATCATTTACACCTGAATCCCATAGAAACACGAGAAAATGGATTGAACAACTTAAGCTGCAAGAAATTTCACACATTCTAAAGGAAGTACATGTTGTGGGATGTAGTTCTTAGTTTAGAAAATGGAGAGAAAAAAAAAGTAACGGGATGATCACCGCTGGAAGGTTTCGGATCACGGCTTTTCTCAATGACAACTAACTTGAAGGTATAGAAGACGACAACAACTGCAGCTTTAGCAATAACGAAAAAACAAAAACGGAAATAGACAGAGAGGGACAGTTTCTGTTACTCAAGGGCAGTGGTTTTTAACTGGGGTCCTTACGACCCTTATGATTAGATATTGGAATCCCAGAATACACGGTCAGACATCTCAACTGAATCACAATAGTTACATGTGATTGGTCTATTAAGCAACGAATCAGCGTCAAGATTCAGTCCTCTAGAATCTTTTTGTGCTCTATAAAAGGCCACCTTTGGCGGTAATTAATTGTACAATATCAAGCAGAAAGCGGTATGTGCCTCCATTCTTGCAACACATGACGTCCCAGGTAGACGGCTCAGATAACAAAGAACCACCGTCACCACTACATCACAATTGTTTCCAGTCATGTTGGGGTAGCCACATGGATTAAAAGGTTGCCATAAATTCCAGGTTGGATCTCCCACAGAATATAATCATTGCTGTCGTTATCTGCAAAAGGCCAACGCCTTTTATATACAATAATAAAATCTACTCTTTTACTCTTTTTACTATTTTACTTGTTTCAGTCATTTGCTTGTGGCCATGCTGGGGCACCGCCTTTAGTCGAGCAAATCGACCCCAGGACTTATTCTTTGTAAGCCTAGTACTTATTCTATTGGTCTCTTTTGCCGAACCGCTAAGTTACGGGGACCTAAACACACCAGCATCGGTTGTCAAACGATGTTGGACACACACACACACACACACACACACACACACAAACACACACATATATACATATACATATATACGACGGGCTTATTTCAGTTTCCGTCTACCAAATCCACTCACAAGGCTTTGGTCGGCCCGAGGCTATAGTAGAAGACACTTGCCTAAGGTGCCACGCAGTGGGACTGAACCCGGAACCATGTGGTTGGTAAGTAAGTTACTTACCACACAGCCACTCCTGCGTTTACTGTTAAATGTTCGCGGATTTTGTTCAGTTAGTTTTCCACGGTGACTAAGAAACATTTTCATTCATCAACTCAACCAGTCACTACAACAGATCAGCCAACAAACACCCAAGGGGCACCGCTTTACGAGAAACACCAGCATAGTTAATTCGACTTCACCGTTTGCTCATTTAGGTTCTTCAATGAGGCTGGAAATAACAAAGTCTACTGAGGCAGAATTTGAAATTGAATTCGTAAAGGGCATACACGGTAATAACAATTGTTTCGGTTGAACTGTGAAGCGTAACACTGTTTCACAGTTCCCTGAATTTCTAGTTACATCTCATCGCTGCCTCCTTTATGTTATGGGATGTGTATATTGATGCAAATCCTTCAAATACAGTCATTTATATTTACCACGTTCGGAATTCTCTCCATTCTGCCGTTGATCAGATTTATTCACTACGGCATTTAATTACTTTCAACTAATTAAAATTCCGATGTTTCTTGACCGGTATTAGACATTTTGGTAATGATTTCTTCTCATTAATAAAGGTGTAAATTTAATTAATTAATTAATATTTCTTGGTTTACTACACCATTTTGTTATCATCCAATTTAGTATGATTTTGTATACTGGTTTGATAGCTTTAACACATCAGCTAACTCGAATGTTCACAGAAACAAAACAATTATACTAAAAATTTGGGAAAAACACATAAAGAAGGAGAAACTTTGGTAGTATTTGGCAAAAAGCCACAAGAGAGAATGGGTACTTTAAATTCTATTTGTAAAATGTAGAAAAATTTAAACGTGAAAAATAATGATGCAGCGTCTGCAATCGATAAACTGGAATGAAGTGAAAATTGAGTGAACATAAATGGAAGCTGGGATTATCACTCCCGGTTTCAAATAAAATCAGGAATGTTATGGCAGTCTCGGGAGAAATACATTTTCAAAAAGCACGAATGCTTTACACCTGAATCCCATAGAAACACGAGAAAATGGATTGAACAACTTAAACTGCAAGAAATTTCACACATTCTAAAGGAAGTACATGTTGTGGGATGTAGTTCTTAGTTTAGAAAATGGAGAGAAAAAAAAAGTAACGGGATGATCACCGCTGGAAGGTTTCGGATCACGGCTTTTCTCAATGACAACTAACTTGAAGGTATAGAAGACGACAACAACTGCAGCTTTAGCAATAACGAAAAAACAAAAACGGAAATAGACAGAGGGACAGTTTCTGTTACTCAAGGGCAGTGGTTTTTAACTGGGGTCCTTACGACCCTTATGGTGGGGTGGGACTGGGGATCCCTATAAAATTTTGGTATTAAAAATTGAGCCCAATAAATTGGTTATAATTCTACAATACACAAAATATTTTAGCTTTTTTTAAATACAATTCCCAATAATACAGTTCTATATTTAAGAGATGGAGAATTATGTACCCTATTTACATTTGACGGATATTTCTCCTCATTTTGTTTGTTGTTAACACAACGTTTTGGTTGATATACCCTCCAGCCCTCATCAGGTGTCTTGTGTTAACAACAAACAAGATGAGGACAAATATCCGTTAAATGTAAATAATGTAAATGATGTAGATAATTCCTCATCTCTCAAATATAGAACTGTATTATTGGGAATAGTATTTAAAAAAACTAAAATATCCGTCAAATGTAAATAATGTAAATAATTCCCAATACTATTTAATAAAAATATAATGATAGGAATTTTTAAACATCGAATGGCTATAAGGGGACAGTGGGGATAAAATAGGTAGCAAAAGGGGTCCATATGCAAAAAACAAAAGGGTTGAGAATCGCTTCTGGTGATATCGGTGGAGTTTGGTGGTTAGCAGGAACCAAAGTAGATTTGTGTTCGTGGACAGGAATTGAATTCAAGAGTTTTACAGAAACGAAAAAAGTTTCCAGTTACGGTTTTGTTGTGAGGTGAAGTTCTGCAGAAGGTTATAAATCATGTAGAAAAGAAGATAAGCAAAAATAAATCAATTCAAGAGATGAATACATACAAAAGCGCAACAGCCTGTACACATGGAATCGATAAGGCTACTCGATCTGTTTGAAAGAGCAGCCAAATCTTCAAAGTACAACTAAACTATCTTAGAAAATGGAGTAACTTATCGGATAAGGCAATCCCTCTCGTACGCAGTGCTAGAAAAGAGATTGACGATATAGTCATGGCTGGAAAACCTAGGTTCATAAATCTACTGAGTCGAGTCCGATATAGGTTAAGTAAGAAGGAAATTGTTGATTTAGACCAGAGGTTCTCAAACATTTTGGGCCGGCCCCCCTCATAGCCACATAATACCCCCAGCGCCCCACCCCTATTTTAATGTATAAATAAATATTCTATATTTTACTAATTTATATATACTATGAATCATTTGATATTTAATATAATATTATATATTTTGTATACAATACTACAGGGTGTCCACAAAGTCTGGGTACATGGGGATTAACACATACTTTTAAAACAAAACAATTTTATTTAATTATAATGTTAATAAATGATATTTTCAAAATGATTTCTATCATTTTCAATGCATAACTTGATGCGCCTTGCAAAATTCAGGTGAACTCGATTAAATAAGTCTATGCTATGATTTTAATTACTCCATGTACCCAGACATTGTGGACACGCTGTATAATAATATTATAATAAATTCATAGCGTCTCCCAAATCACTACCTTCCTCCCAACGCCTCCTTTTTGTCTACCACCCCCAGTGCCTACCTGGACCGTCTCAACGCCCACTGAGGGGCAGTGGCGCCCACTTTGAGAACTTATGATTTCGAATAACTTAAAGTGATAACAAGAAGCCAAGAGCAGCTTCAACAACATTTGGGTAAAAATGATCTACAAAACACATTTATAATTTGAGGTAAGAAGTTGGCAGTAAAACATTGCTTTCCTTTATAATATCAGATAGAAAATGTATTTAATGAGTAAAATATGATAGGAATAACAAAATATGAAGGAACATTCTCTGGGAGCACCTGACAGAATCAATATTGTATTTTTGTCCGCAAATCTAATTCTTTATTCAAAACGTTTTCAAACAAGGAAAATCATATGCATTCAGGAAAGCAGCTTATACCCTGAAGTCCTACAGGAAAAGTGAGCCTGACCAGAATCAATATGATAGAATGGTAAAATATTTTGAGGAATTAACATTAGCAAGACAAAAAAAGAAAAAAGAAAAGAAAAGAAATAGCGAATATGCTGTAGTCTGAAGCAAACTGCTGTGTTTAAAGGTATTCTAAGGTAAACATAGATAATTCAATGAATAGATGGATGCTTGGAAGTGCATTGTAAAGAAGAGGAACGACTGGACACCTCGGAAGAGATGGTGGTCGACAGGAAGCGACTTATATCCAGTTGGATAAAGAAATATAGTTAACTGACTTAAACCTGACGTAATCTTCGTAGCGAACAGGGAAGAATGAACTAAATAGAGTACATTCAGTATTTCTATGAAAAGAGAGACAGTTTTATAAGAAAAATATTAGAAATAGCATCATAAAAACATAGAAATAGAAATATTCACTCCGTAGATTTAGACAAGTAGGAAATGACATAGTGTGACGTATATGCTTTGCTGAAAGAGTTGATAATGGCGTAAGTGAAGTCAAATGGTACGCAGCGACTTTATATCTTTTATTATTGCGCTGAACATTGACTTCCAAAGAGAATGATGATTAAATAGAAAAAGAAAAAAAAAAAAGAAAAAGAAACAAACCTAAAGAAATACATATATTTTTTTTTGAAGTGCACACTGTTTGAATTGAACAGAATCAATACGTTATTAACACATGCGAGACATGAATGTAAGCGGGATATTTTAAGAATATTCATAACAGTAAAACCTGTTATAACTCCGGGAGGTCATTGAATGACCTCGGTTGAGTTGCATAATGAGGGCATTTTATGAAGAAAATTTAACTTTAAAAATTATATAAGCAAAGAAACACACACAAAAAAAACAACAACAGCACAAAAGACAAATGCAACACGACGTTGGTTAATGGCAAAAATTGCATTAAAATTATTTGATCAAAATATCAGATAAAAGAGGCGTTAATTAAGTAGCATATTCTAAAGTAAATTAGCATCAACTATAATACTAAAATAAAATTTAAAACAAAAAACAAATATATAAAACAAAAAAAAAAATTAAAATAAAAATACTTTTGTTGCTATGGCAGCCATTTTATTTTTGAAGATAACAGCGAAAAAGAAATATAAAATAATAAAATAAACAAAATCACGATGAAATAAAATGTAAAATAAAAATATGAGGAAACATTCTGCTGTTGTTAGCTAATGCTTTCGTATTGTTCAGTTAGATGGCGCTTCGTAGTAATGGGTCTGTTCTCTCTCTCTCTCTTTTACTGCCCGTCATCAATCTAACAAGCGCTATAACTATCACTATGGGAGGTGGAAGGGGCGAGGGCGTGGTGTGGAGTTGAGGGGTGGGAGAGATCATTGTGATGATAATACCCCCACCATAAGTTTCATCGTCGTCCCCTTCTTACTCCTCCTCCGACAACCCTCCTCCTCCTCCTCATCATCGTCATCGTCATCAAAAGAAATAGCTCCGCTACAATCACTATGACAACACGGCGCCTACCACCAGCATCTCAACCACCACCACCACCACCACCACCAACAACAACAACAACAACAACACGACTAGCAGTACTGCAACGACCAATCAACATCACCAGCATCTCTTACATCAATACAAGACACTACAAGGTCGGCCAAAGTGTTAGAAAGAGCAACGAAGTCACAGCATAGAGTTTTAAATAAGGAAGGAGAAAGGCACATTGAACAAAGCATTATAATAGATATGAAAAACAGAAAGGGTGGTTTGCCATGACTGGAATGTCATTGTTTGGTCGGTTAGAGATGAGATGAGACTAAACAATAAGAACAACAATGTTCCTCCTAAAAATAGCAGTCAAATCCACTCGAATTACATCCGGCCATTTTAAAATAGAAACATGACAATGTATGAAAATGAGACGAAGTGGTCGTGGGTAGATTGTCTTCGGCCATGTGTGCTCTACTGGACCAAGTCTGACATGGGTGCTCAAGTGATAAAAGCTGCAGCAGCAGCAACAACTGTTTCTCCTTTGCTGCTGCTGCTACTACTACTACTGCTGCTACTACTACTACTGCGCACACACACACACACCAACCACATGGAATTGAAACCACAACGTCACGATCGCGAGTGTAACAAGCCTAACCACTAGACTACGCGCCAGCACATGTTAAATCTCTATATTAAGATAATCCTTTCTACTATAGGCACAAGACCCGAAATTTGGTAGGAGGGGACTAGTTGATTAGATCGAACCAGTACACAGCTGGTACTTATTTTATCGACCCCGAAAGGATGAAAGGTAAAATCGACCTCGGCAGAATTTGAACTCAGAACGTAAAACAGATGAAATGCCGCTAAGCATTTTGCTGGGTGTGCTAACGATTCTGCCAACTCGCAGCCTTACTCTATATTAAAATGATAGTAACTTCCAGCCTAAATACTTTTTGTATTACGATTCAGAAAGATTATTTGTAGACAGAAAATTTTACATACAAAACGTTAATATTTATATGAAGAGAAGAATATTTATTCATTTGAATGCAATATTTCGAGCAGAAAATATCCTTATCCTCAGAAACGAATGTAGTAAGGTTTCCTTTTCTATTCTAGGAACAAGGCCCGAAATTTTTGAGAAGAGGGGCCAGTCGATTAGATCGACTGTAGTACGCTACTTGTACTTAATTTATCGAACCCGAAAGGATGAAAGGCAAAGAATTTGAACACAGAACGTAAAGACAGACAAAATACCGCTAAGCATTTCGCCCGGCGTGCTAACGATCCTGCCAGCTCGCCCGTCTTATCGAGAAATAATTAATACCTTTAAATTATCATTAATAGGAAAATATTGAATATGTTCTTTACACTACTTATGCATCTATGAGTAAATCACTTTGAAGGATAGTTATGGATGAACACAATAAATATTTCATTCAATTAAATGGTGGGTGACCTGGCTGGATCGTTAGAACGCTGGAAGAAGTGCAATATGCTAGCAAATAAAGGCGGCGAGGGGTTGGCGGAAAAGTTTGCACACCGGGCGAAATGCTTAGCGGTATTTCGTCTGTCTCTATGTTCTGAGTTCAAATTCCGCCGAGGTCGACTTTGCCTTTCATCCTTTCAGGGCCGATAAAATAAGTACCAGTTACGCACTGGGGTCGATGTAATCGACTAGCGCCTTTCCCCCAAAATTTTCAAAGCTTTGTACCTAGAGTAGAAATAATTCTTTATTTCTTCATAAAGGATCGAGCTGGCATAAACGTTAGCACGCCGGGCGAAGTACTTAGCGGTATTTCGTCTGTCTTTACGTTCTGAGTTCAAATTCCGCCGAGGTTGATTTTGCCTTTTGGGGCCGCGTCGATGAAATAAATATCAGTTGCGTACTGGGTTGATCGAATCGACTGGGGCCCCCTCCCAAATTTCTGGGCCTTGTGCTTAGAGTTGAAAAGAATAAATGTTTGTTTCAAATTTTGGCACAAGGCCAGCAATTTCGTGGGAGGAAGGTAAGTCAATTGCATCGCCTCCCCCCCACCACCACCACAGTGATCAACTGGTTCTTATTTCATCGACCGACCACCAAAAGGGATGACAGACCAAATCCACCTCGACACGATTTGAACTCAGATTGTAAAGATGGGCAGCAAAATGCCGCTAAGCATTTCGCCCCGTATGCTAACGATTCGACTTGCTCTCCGCCTCATGGAGAAGTAAATATTTCCTTCGATTTATTTTAAAGAAAAAAATGAATAAGATCTTTACACTGTTTATGTTTTTTTTTTTTTGCGTATTTCAATTTGAAGGATTTTTATTTGTGAACAAAATAAATATTGAGCCTGTTTATTTTATTGGCGGGTCTCAATACTAAAAAATGGATTATGTTTCACGGTATTAACTGAAAAATTTGTTTTGTATAGAGACACACAAACACGTGCACACGCATTCACATTTACATACCCTTATAAATAAGAGAAAGATATAGGTAGATAAATAGATAGACAGATAGATAGATAGATAGAGAGAGAGAGAGAGAGTGGGGAGGAAATAGGTTAACATCTTAAGTAAACAACATAGATTTCGCTATAGAATCACGTAATCCCATGTCAACAACATCGATGAAAAAATTTAGTCTGTAGTTGTGAATAAATCAGTCTTTCAAGAGTGATAGGAGAAATGACAGATTCCAGGGTATATACAGTAAATCTGATATATTCAGATGAACAGACGCAAAACACTATTAAGAGACGCTTAAGTATATATATATATATATATATATATATATATATATATATATATATATACAACCGAACTGTATTTACCTAAATGTTTTCACCAAGTTTACACTTATTTGTCTAGTTAAAACTTAGTCTATTAAAATAAGCTGCTTCGGCATAACCATATGTCACAGCACGTCAGTCTGAGTTTATTGTATGCAAAACAAGCAAAGTCAGTCATTTTTAGTGATTTCAAATTGTCAATCATCGAGTTAAGGAAAATATACAAATCATGAAAAAAGCATCAGGTATTAAATCTATTTGAACAAAAGGCAGATTATAAAAGAAGATATGACTAGATAAATGGATTATAGAAGGGCGGTAATAAAACGGAGGATAGCATTAAATCGATTTAAATTTTGACTATATTTTGTTGAAGCTTTTATCATTTATGGGGGTCCTGTGGTAGTGGTAGTCAAAGAAATGATCCAAATTTAAGGACAAAATTCACCATTTTATAGGCGCAGGCGTGGCTGTGTGCTAAGAAGTTTGTTTTCCCAATGCGTGGCACCTTGGGCAAGTGTCTTCTACTATAGCCACGGATTGAACAAAGCGTTGTCAGTGGATTTGGTAGACGGAAACTGAAAGAAGCCCATCCCGTCATCTCTTGTCAAAGCTCATTTTTCCAGCGCTCACCACTTCACCTCGTTATGGCTTAACAGCCCTCACCATTTGTTTTTACTGTTTTGTTCTTACTGTCCTGTTTTTGTTACCACTTTAACCCTCCGCAAATCCCAAATTTTATGTAACTTGCTTTGCGGGAACGACTGTTTTAACGAAGTCGCGTCTTGTCCCAACGTTCGAAACGCGGAGTAGATAAAACAGGGGACAACTGATGAAGGGAATGTTCTTTATGTTGCCTGTTTCATTTTTTATTTTGTTTTTTTCGTTGTTCGAAAAAAGTTCGTTTTCCATGTTTTTGTTTTTCTTATGTTCTCGTTTCTTATTTTGTTCACGTTTTTTTTACGTCCTGTACCAATATATACAAGTATATATACATATATATGTAGGTATGTACATATATGTATGTATATATGCATATATATATATTATTTATATTATTATATGATCGAACGGCACGCATCCATTTCCAAGTAAGTTTTATCTCTCACTCTCTCTCTCTCTCTCTCTCTCTCTCTTTCTCTCTCTCTCATATATATATATATATATATATATATATATATATATATATATATATATATAAAACATATGTATATATGTTGGAGTTAGGAAATCAATATTCGAAGCTTTTAAAAGGATATATATTTTTTATATCACATTTTTTGCCTCAAGTTATAAAAATGTAGAAAAAATTATATTATATATATAAAGAAATACTTATAGAAATATAATAATAAATATATAAGTTTAAATATAAAAATATGTATGTGTGAGTGCATATATGTGTATGTTGGTAATCTAAAATTATCTTACGATCGTTTCGCGAAAAATTGTTGCTGTAATAATATCCTAAATAGATTATTATATATAGGTAATATTTCCGCTCATCAGAGATGTAATTATTTTTGTGATATGTATTTGTATGTATAGTTTTTAAAAAAATAATAATAATAATATAGTCTATAAAAAAACATAAGGTGGTAATGTATTTAAAATTACTGTCCTTGAAGTTGGTGAATTGGTGAAAAAATCTTTTTTGAGGTTGGTGAATTGGTAAAAGATTCTAAATCCATGACGTTAGTATGAAAATTTTACGTCCATATATTGGTCCTTTGGTAAATTGTTTGTATTCGTCCATAATGGTTGAAAGCATGTTCATATTTTTCATAGTTCAAATTTAAATATATTCAAAAAAATTGAGTAAGTAAATAAAGCACTGTTGTTGTTGTTGGCACTCCGTCGCTTACGACGTCGAGGGTTCCAGTTGATCCGATCAACGGAACAGCCTGCTCGTGAAATTAACGTGCAAGTGGCTGAGTACTCCACTGATACGTGTACCCTTAACGTAGTTCTCGGGGATATTCAGCGTGACACAGTGTGACAAGGCTGACCCTTTGACTTACAGGTACAACAGAAACAGGAAGTAATAGTGAGAGAAAGTTGTGGTGAAAGAGTACAGCAGGGTTCGCCACCATCCCCTACCGGAGCCTCGTGGAGCTTTAGATGGTTTCGTTCAATAAACACTCACAACGCCCGGTCTGGGAATCGAAACCGCGATCCTATGACCACGAGTCCACTGCTCTAACCACTGGGCCATTGCACCTCCACAAATAAAGCATACATAGGATTTTATTATGTGTGAGAGGTTGGAAGATTCCATTTTAATTTTAATTTTAAATTTGAATTAATTTAATTGTAAGTTATTATAGGTTATAACTGGTGGGTTTCTGGGTTCAAATTCTAGGAATATTTGTTCAGTTTTAATTATGTTTATTTTATTTCATATGTGTATATATGTATAAATGGAGGATCATTCATAATAATTAGTCTATCGATTTTTGTAGAATTATCTCTTTATTTTGGTATTCAAAAAAGAAGAATAAGAAAAAAGAATAAGAAAAAAGGGGGTAAACAGAAGAGAAAGGAAAAAGTCTGTGTTCACACATACATATACATATGCATATGTATATGTATGTATAAACACAGACTTTATTATTTCTCTCCTGTTTTCCCCCTTTTCGGTAACTACATCCCAATGATAGAACTTTGTATCTTTGTTAGAAACCAGCTCTCTCTTTAGAAGAAGAATTTAGATAATTAAAAAAACAAAAAACAAAAGAGAACACACACACACACACACACACACACACACACACACACACACACACACACACACACACAAACACACACAAACACACACACACACCATTAACAGCCAGTTTATAAACACATTGTGAGTTCATAATATCTCTCTATACTCATTAAATATTTATTGCAGCGTAAAGAAATCTTCTCCATACTTTACAGAATATTCCATAACGGTTCATAATTCTTTTTCCTTCCGCATGCCCCTTCTTCGGCACGTCTTTTTCTCTCTTTCCTCACATAATCCTCTGGCTTTACTTTTGACAGAAGCGGCCTCTAGCAGCTTAATAGTAGAGAACAGTCGAAAAATCATGCGGTTGAAGTGGTGTTCGTTGTGGAGATCTATATTAATTCGTGCCATTGAAGCGTCTTTCACATCCTGTTGATGACACCAAATTTACACAAAGAGCTTTTAGCAACTGTTGAAAATGTGCACAAATGATCTTTCCTTTAGATTTCTTAAAATTTCCTGAAGCTCTGCTACAAAACTGACCAGTTGAGCGAAAAACTTCTGTCATATATTCTATATCACACTCAAAGGGAGAAACCGACTCTTCTTGAATGTTGTTAATATCCTGAAGATTCACTCGGTTAATTAACGTACACTTATCGTTGGAACTAATCGGAAATACAAGAAGCCTGGATATTTTAATGGTGAAACTTCTCAAAAATTGCTGTCGGTGTATTGTGGGCACTTTACCCTTATCCCAAGCCGATTACAGTATCAAGCATTACCCGGATCCTTGTTACTTCTACACTTGAGCACAATATTTTCCTGGCTTCACTATTTACATTCTATAAATTTATCAGTTTATTTAGTTTCTACATGTACTTTACTGTGTTTTCAATTCTGCTCCTGAAGTTTGAAGGTCAATTCAGAGAATAGAATTATTATTATTATTATTATTATTATTATTATTATTATTATTATTGAGTGAGAGAGCAGGGCATGCCATCAAAGTGACACTGGGGTAAAATATACGAAGCCCATTATACCCATCATGACTACCCATCTGATAAGGGTACACCAGACATATGCATCACAACCATGTGTGCGCAACATAGTGTTCTCATATCAAGATAAACAGCGCATGACCTTGCAGGTGGGGCCCAGTTAGAATTTTCTCCAGGTCGAGTAGCCCATCCCACTTAAAAGGTCCTTGAATAAAGGTTGTTTGAAGATGTCGAACGAAATATCCATGTTTCGAGAGGTGGATTATCCAAACCCCAAAGAATTCCTCTCAACACATAGCTATGCTCACCCACTACTTCTGCTCGTGATCAGAGATGCACATATCAGCAGCCACCAAGGGACATGCTCAACTGGTTAAGGTCAAACAACTGACAAGCAAATCTTTTGTATTGAGCAGAATATTTGCTGTAGCCCATCTTTTATAACAAGACAAAACAATGTACATGATAACACTTCCAATCAATTAAGATGAGAAGCCATGCGAGCCACTGCCTGGTACTACACCAGGGCATTTATTATTATTATTATTATTATTATTATTATTATTATTGTTGTTGTTGTTGTTGTTGTTGTTGTTGTTGTTGTTGTTGTTGTTGTTGTTGTTGTTGTTGTTGTTGTTGTTGTTGTTGTTGTTGTTGTTGTTGTTGTTGTTGTTGTTGTTGTTGTTGTTGTTGTTGTCGTCGTCGTCGTCGTCGTCGTTATTATAGTAGACGTCGTACAGTATACAATATCGTGAGATTGTTGATTGAAGATATTGTGTCTAGTGGGGGTTTGTACAACAAGGACCTCAGACAGACAGTAACTTAGCGCAATATGCGTGCAGTTCCAAGTAATCCCAACTTTTGCAAAACTTCTAGATTGTAGGATATTTCTAAGGTTTTTCAGATTTTTTTTTTTAGATTAGATGGTATTGAACCCATCGTCCATAGTTGTCAACGATGACCACGGACATCACAAGGGAGAAGAAGACGGAGCAGGGTGTGTCCGGTTGTGGCCGGTTAAATCAATGCGTGCTCGGAAGGTTCTGCTGCAGGTGGACTTGCGCATTTCGCATTTTCTTTGTGGTCCTGCAATCCGATCGTAAGAAGTGACGCCTCCGTCGGTGCAGCTTTGCCGAGCAGAACGGTCTTGCGCTTGCGTTTCTCCGAGGTGAGGCTTTGTGCGTATCCTTGAAGATACCATTTGCCAACACTCCGAATTTCCCTTTTCTGTACTGCCTCAATAATCACAATTCACTCATCTTAAACGCTCCTAAATTGCCTTATATAATGGCGATATTACAATTACAGTTTGGTGAAGATAAAACAATGCGTGTTACACTAAAAATAAAAGACTAATCGTCAACACTTGACTTTGACATATCTTGGTTCTTTAGAGATCTATAAGGAATACAAAGCATTACGAAATATCCAAAAACGATTGAAATCTGCAATTTCATTTAAAACATCGTTTACTCCAAATTTCAACCTGTGTCTGATACGATGCCAAAGACTCATGTTTGGGGAATCAACAAGAAAGAATTGTGCAACTGATGTTACAGCTGATGTCATATTCTCATTTTGGTGCTATATTAAGAAACCCCCACCATTTTAGAAGGATCTTAGAAGCCCACCGTTTACAATCTGCATTTAGAGTAAATCTGCAATGTTCTAAGACAGACTAGAATGATACAGCTTGGGAAAATTTACCAATTAAATCCCCAAAGAAGACATCTAGAACAGCTTCTGCCATTGTTGCAGGAGATTCACCAATCTCAAAAGACATTTTAGACTGCTTGGAAATTGTATTTGTTACACCATTGGCTTTCATACTTTCACATAAGTCTTTTTTTTTTTCTTTTGCAATATCTGTGTCCGTGAGTGTGCAAAATTAGTTTATACCATTCCTGTCTTGTAAGACCCATTCGCGAATGGTTCATCATTGAGAACGACATTATATACAATGGTAAAGTAGCGAGCTGACGGAACCGTTGGCACTCTGGACAAAATGCTTGGCGACATTTCATGCGGCTTTACGTTCTGAGTTCAAATTCTGCCGAGGTCGATTTTGACTTTAATCTTCTCGGGGTCGATAAAATAAGTACCAGTTAAGCAGTGGGGTCGCTGTAATCTACTAATCCCCCACCCACCCAATCCGCAAACTATTTCAAAACGTGTTGTAACAGAAAAGATATTATGTATAATTGCAGACGTCGGACATGTTTTTGATGCAAAATACATGCTGTGTTTGCGATAGAGATTTTACAACCAGCTTCATTGATTTTTTAAAATCCTCGACAGGACATATTAGAGAGTGGGGAGGCGGTGGTGGTGGTGGGGGGGAGAAGACGTGAAGATACTGGAGGTACTCAAGGGACAATGTAACTGATGTATCTAAGATACAATGGTTACGCATTATAATATTTTGAAATTGGAGACTCGGTTGCGTTATAACAGAACTGACCAAATCATTAACGACACAAGACATGAGTCAAGTCTAATGTTACGTTG